>NC_138776.1:60532542-60602792 GCF_965119305.1 Pelophylax lessonae
TGTATAATGAATGGGATCATCCTGATAGGATTTTTGTTCCTCCTAAAATGTTTTCTCTATTATATCCTATGGAGGAAAGGTTAACTAAGAAATGGAATATACCCACTGTGGATGCTGCCATTTCTTCAGTTAACAAGAGTTTAACCTGCCCTGTGGATAATGCCCAGGTTTTTAAAGATTCAGCAGATAAAAAGAGAGTACGTTGCTACCTGTAAAAAGGAAGAGCAAGCATCCCTCTTTTAAGATTCAGGGCAGGGACAGAAAAAGCCCTGGACCCAGAGACCAGCCAAGTCTTCTTCTAAGCCTCTCTGTGAAGGGCGCCCCCACTCACTTGGGTGGGGGGAAGGCTGCTTCGGTTCTCGAAGGTTTGGGTGGAAACAAAGACAACTGGGTTATCTCCAGTGGTACAAACTGGAATTTCGGGTGTTCCCGCATCCTCAGTTTGTAAGGTCAAGTATACCAACAGATGCTCTAAAAAGAAGATCTCTCTTTATGGACCAGCTGGGGGCCTAAAGAGTGATAACGGAGGTTCCGGATTACGAAAGGTTCAGGGTTTTTTTACTCAAACCTGTTCATAATCCCCAAACCAAACGGGATGTGAGACCTATTCTTGATCTCAAACCCCTTAATTTCTGAATGTTCGAACTTTCCGTATGGAGTCAATTCGTCCAGTCATAGCCTCCCTGTAGGGAGAGAACTTTATAGCATCCATAGACTTCAAGAAAGCATATCTTCACATGCCTATATTCCAGGCTCATCAAGGGTTTCTACGCTTTGCAGTAGAAAACCGTGATTTTCAGTTTGTGGCCCTACCCTTCATGTTAGCTACGGCTCCAAGAGTGTTCACAAAGATCCTAGCTCCAGTATTGGCTGTTCTAAAGTCCCGAGGGATATCTGTAATCAGTGGCGTAGTGTGGGTTGTCAGCACCCGGGGCAAGGCAAGTAATTTGCGCCCCCTAACCCGCGGGATTTTAGCACTCGAGTCTCTTCCACTAGATTAGTTAAAGAAACCCTTACCCCCTAAGCACATGTATTGTTTGTTATGAAAATACTGATGTAATTAAAGTAAAATGCATCTAAATACAAGTTTGAATGACCAGCATGCCCCCTTTCAATGCAGAGTGACCAGCATGCCCCTTTTCAATGCAGAGAGACCAACGTGCCCCCTTTTAATGCAGAATGACCAGCGTGCCCCTTTCAATGCTGAGAGACCAGTGTGCCCCCTTTCAATGCAGAATGACCATCGTGCCCCCTTTCAATGCAGAGTGACCAGCGTGCCCCCTTTCAATGCAGAGAGACCAGCGTGCCCCCATTCAATGCAGAATGACCAGCATGCCCCCTTTCAATGCAGAATGACCAGCGTGCCCCCTTTCAGTGCAGAGAGACCAGGGTGCCCCCATTCAATGCAGAATGACCAGCGTGCCCCCTTTCAATGCAGAATGACCAGCGTGCCCCCTTTCAATGCAGAATGACCAGTGTGCCCCCTTTCAATGCAGAGAGACCAGCGTGCCCCCTTTCAATGCAGAATGACCAGCGTGTCCCCTTTCAATGCAGAAAGACCAGCGTGTCCCCATTCAATGCAGAGAGACCAGCGTGCCCCCTTTCAATGCAGAATGACCAGCGTGCCCACTTTAAATGCAGAATGACCAGCGTGCCCCCTTTCAATGCAGAATGACCAGCGTGCCCCCCTTCAATGCAGAGAGACCAGCGTGTCCCCTTTCAATGCAGAATGACCAGCGTGCCCCCTTTCAATGCAGAGAGACCAGCGTGCCCCCTTTCAATGCAGAATGACCAGCGTGCCCCCTTTCAAAGCAGAGAGACAAGCGTGCCCCCTTTCAATGCAGAATGACCAGCGTGCCCCCTTTCAATGTAGAATGACCAGCGTGCCCCCCTTCAATGCAGAGAGATCATCATGCCCCCTTTCAATGCAGACAGACCAGGGTGCCCCCTTCAATGCAGAGAGACTTACCTGCAGCGGCGGCTTCTCCTCAGTTCCCCGCATTTCTCAAGTCCTCCCACCTCCTCCTCGGCCAATGGCATGCGTTCGCCTTTCGGCCAATCAAGAAGCGGGTCTCGGACCCGCTTCCTGATTGGCCAAGAGGAGGATCCGTGTGACAATAGCAAATTTTCATTCGCTATTGTCACACAATGGGTGGGCTCGGGGCACACTGCTCTGCGCCCCGGGTCCACCCTTTTTTAAAGCCTATTAGAGCCTCTGGCTCTAATCAGGTGATTAAAAAAAAACCCCACTCTGTGACAGCGCCAGGCTGCTGACTCACTCGCTGCTAAACTGACTGAGCAGTGAGCAGAGGCGGCATAGGCAGGGCTTGGCTTGCAACGCCACCCCACCCTACACCAATGAACAGGTGAGGCACAGTCCAGCCCCACCCCGACCCGCCATTTTCAGCCATAGGGTGGCCACGCTGGAAATCTCCCAGCCTAAAGATGGAGGCAGCCACAGACAGTGTGTGAACTGTGTATGTCAGAGTCAGACAGACAGAGAGACACTGCGGATGTGCCCCCCCCCAGATGTTGCGCCCGGTGCGGCCACCCCCCCCCTGCACCCCCCACACTACGCCACTGTCTGTAATAGAATATCTGGAAATCTATTACTTACAGATCGATCCGCTTTGGCTCTAACCCGAAATGTCCTCCAGACAGTACAGTTCCTAGAATGTCTGGGTTGGATTCTGAACTTGGCAATGTCAGCATAGAGCCAGTCCAGCTTCTGGAATATCTGGGTTTCCTTGTGGACACAATACAGGCAAAGGTATTCTTGCCAACAAGAGAGGTCACAGACCTGAAGGATCAGGTTTGGTCCGTAGTAAGACTGAGATATCCTCCTGTAGGTCTTTGCATGAAGTTATTGGGAAAAATGGTGTCGGCATTGTAGGCAATTCCCTATGCTCAATTCCACCCCTAAACTCCATACTCTGTACACAGCGCACCCCTGAACTCTGCACTCTGTACATAGTGCACCCCTAAACTCCGTACTCTGTACATAGCGCACCCTGAACCCTGCACTTTGTACATAGCGCACCCCTGAACCCTGCACTCTGTACATAGCGCACCCCTGAACCCTGCACTCTGTATATAGCGCACCCCTGAACCCTGCACTCTATATATAGCTCACTCCTAAACGCCATACTCTGTACACAGTGCACCCCTGAACTCTGCACTCTGTACATAGCGCACCCCTAAACTCCGTACTCTGTACATAGCGCACCCCTGAACCCTGCACTCTGTACATAGCGCACCCCTGAACCCTGCACTCTGTACATAGCGCACCCCTGAACCCTGCACTCTGTACATAGCGCACCCCTGAACCCTGCACTCTGTACATAGCGCACCCCTGAACCCTGCACTCTGTATATAGCTCACTCCTAAACGCCATACTCTGTACACAGCGCACCCCTGAACTCTGCACTCTGTACATAGCGCACCCCTAAACTCCGTACTCTGTACATAGTGCACCCCTGAACCCTGCACTCTGTACATAGCGCACCCCTGAACCCTGCACTCTGTATATAGCTCACTCCTAAACGCCATACTCTGTACACAGCGCACCCCTGAACTCTGCACTCTGTACATAGCGCACCCCTGAACTCCATACTCTGTACATAACGCACCCCTGAACCCTGCACTCTAAACATAGCGCACCCCTGAACTCCATACTCTGTACATAGCGCACCCCTAAACTCCGTACTCTGTACATAGCGCACCCCTGAACCCTGCACTCTGTACATAGCACACCCCTGAACTCTATACTCTGTACATAACGCACCCCTGAACCCTGCACTCTGAACATAGCGCACCCCTGAACTCTGTACATAGCGCACCCCTGAACTCTGTACATAGCGCACCCCTGCGCTTCTTTGGTAAGAATAAAATACAAAATATGCATTGAAAAGTTTTTCTTTATCTTATCTTCATAAAAGTTGGTAGTCATATTCCAAAAAAATTGTATCTTTTATATTTTATTTCATGGTCAAAATGTGAGAAATAAGGTCTATAATATCATGCAATCATTCCATAAACACATCCCACATACACTGCATATATCATAGGAGGAAAATATGCTTATAAAATTGTTTACCATTTGCCAATGAGAAAAAAATATTTCAATTAAAAAATCTGGTCACCTCAAACAAAGTTTATTGTTTAGTGTGCATTAAGGTTATAACTACAATAATACATTGGAAAAAAATTGTATTGTTAAAAAAAAATAATAATAATCTGGTCACCTTACTATACAGAGCTGTCAGGTTTAGAGCAGCCAGGTGCACCAGCACCAGACACCCAGTAGGGGGAGCCCTGAGAGCCCATTCCACACACCATCCAAGGAACAGGAAAGCCTCTACGCCCACTAGACGGTGATTAGTGTCCCATGGCCCCGCCCCCACAAACGTTACCCTACCCTTGTGAACACTGTGATTCCCAGGACACAGCTCCGACCTGGAAATATATCGGCGGCCCCGCCCCACTCCTAACAGGGATTCTGGGTAAAGTTTCTCTCCATGGTGACAGAGCAGAGTGATGAGGTCATAGAAGGGGCGGGGCTCGGAATGTACCTGCGCCGGGTGGGAGGAGCCGGGGGCGGAGCGGAGTCTGACAGGGATGCGGAGTGCGGTCACACCCGGAGCTCCCGGTCGCCTCTGATGGAGCTCTTCCAGTCCCAGGAACATTACATCGTCCAGAGCGGGGACCGGGCCTTGTGGTGCAGCCGCCGGGATGGGGCTCTGTCCACCCGAGCAGGTGAGCTGAGGGGACGGGGCCAAACACCAGGGGCCCCTACACAGCGGGGACCTGACACCAACACAGGGGCCCCACACAGCAGAGACCTGACACCAACACAGGGGCCCCACACAGCAGAGACCTGACACCAACACAGGGGCCCCACACAGCAGAGACCTGACACCAACACAGGGGCCCCTACACAGCAGGGACCTGACATAGGGGCCCCACACAGCAGAGACCTGACACCAACACAGGGGCCCCACACAGCAGGGACCTGACACAGGGGCCCCACACAGCAGGGACCTGACACAGGGGCCCCACACAGCGGGGACCTGACACCAACACAGGGGCCCCACACAGCAGGGACCTGACACAGGGGCCCCACACAGCAGGGACCTGACACCAACACAGGGGCCCCACACAGCAGGGACCTGACACCAACACAGGGGCCCCACACAGCGGGGACCTGAAACAGGGGCCCCACACAGCAGGGACCTGAAACAGGGGCCCCACACAGCAGGGACCTGACACTAACACAGGGGCCCCACACAGCAGGGACCTGAAACAGGGGCCCCACACAGCGGGGACCTGAAACAGGGGCCCCACACAGCAGGGACCTGACACCAACACAGGGGCCCCACACAGCAGGGACCTGACACCAACACAGGGGCCCCACACAGCAGGGACCTGACACCAACACAGGGGCCCCACACAGCGGGGACCTGACACCAACACAGGGGCCCCACACAGCAGGGACCTGAAACAGGGGCCCCACACAGCAGGGACCTGAAACAGGGGCCCCACACAGCAGGGACCTGAAACAGGGGCCCCACACAGCAGGGACCTGAAACAGGGGCCCCACACAGCAGGGACCTGAAACAGGGGCCCCACACAGCAGGGACCTGACACTAACACAGGGGCCCCACACAGCAGGGACCTGACACCAACACAGGGGCCCCACACAGCAGGGACCTGACACCAACACAGGGGCCCCACACAGCGGGGACCTGAAACAGGGGCCCCACACAGCGGGGACCTGAAACAGGGGCCCCACACAGCGGGGACCTGAAACAGGGGCCCCACACAGCGGGGACCTGAAACAGGGGCCCCACACAGCAGGGACCTGAAACAGGGGCCCCACACAGCAGGGACCTGAAACAGGGGCCCCACACAGCAGGGACCTGACACCAACACAGGGGCCCCACACAGCAGGGACCTGACACCAACACAGGGGCCCCACACAGCAGGGACCTGAAACAGGGGCCCCACACAGCAGGGACCTGAAACAGGGGCCCCACACAGCAGGGACCTGACACCAACACAGGGGCCCCTCACAACAGGGACCTGACACCAACACAGGGGCCCCTCACAGCAGGGACCTGTTGTTTGGGGCCCAAGCTCATCTTAGGTCCCTGTTGTGCGGGGCCCCTGGACTCATCTTAATGTCCCTGTTGTGCAGGGGCCCCTGGACTCCTCTTTGGTCCCTGTTGTGCGGGGGCCCCTGGTCTCATCTTAGGTCCCTGTTGTGCGGGGTGCAGGGATCTAATGCCTGCTTTGGTGGGGGCCCTACCCTTCGTGGACCTTGCACCACCACTGGACTCCACACTGGCAGAGGAGTTACAGGCTGGTACAGTGACCTCACACATGAGTGGTCTGATACCAGCATAGGAGACCACACTGGGGTCACAGGGGTTCCACGCCATCACAAAGGTCCATCATGCAGGATCTTGGGACGTTGGGAGGATAGGCTGCAGAGATGGTGGGATCCAGGGAATGTAGACCAGGAAAAATGTCAGGGATCTTAGGGGGGGTGATGAGGATCCTGGGACATGGGCAGGATAGAGCTAGGGAGATGGCAGGATTCTGGGAGGATAGACTGATAAATAGTGGCAGCCCAGGACACATGGCAGATAGATTGGAGAGAATGCCAGATCCCAAAACATGGGGAGAACAGACCTATGGAGATTGTGGGAGCCAAGAACATGGGGAGGATAGACTGGAGGGATTCCAGCACACTGGGAGAGATGGGTCATTTGGAAGATAGACTGGAGGGACGGGGGAATCCCAGGACACTGGAAGGACAGACTGATCCATAACACTCAAAAGATAGACTGAAGAAATGGTGGGATCCTAAGATCTGGGAGAGAAACTGTTCCCGGGACCTGCAAAGGATTGGCTGGATAAATGGAGGGGGCCTGGGATATGGAAAGAATAGACGGGTGAGATGGTGGAACCACCGGGCATGGGAAGGATAGATGGGTGAGATGGTGGAATCACAGGGCATGGGAAGGATAGATGGGTGAGATGGTGGAACCACCGGGCATGGGAAGGATAGATGGGTGAGATGGTGGAACCACAGGGCATGGGAAGGATAGATGGGTGAGATGGTGGAATCACAGGACATGGGAAGGATAGACGGGTGAGATGGTGGAATCACAGGGCATGGGAAGGATAGATGGGTGAGAAGAAGGGATCTTAGGACTCGGATAATAGAATGCTGGGTACTATATGTTGCTCATTGTGTCTGTATTTTCTATAAGTAAAATCAATGTAAATCAGTGCTATTTTATAATTGGAGTTTTGTGTCTGGATTGGACTTTCCTCTGGACTAGAGTGGCGTGTTTGTCTGTAAATAAATGTCCCTCTAGAAGTGACTCTGTGGTATCTGTGTCTATATTATACATTCCTATAGATATGTCTCCATGCTATATATGGCGGTATCTGTGTCTGTATTCTACATTCCTATAGATGTGACTCTGTGTTGTATATGGCGGTATCTGTCTCCATGTTATATATGGCGGTATCTGTGTCTGTATATGAAGGAACTGTATTTGTGTCTATATTATACATTCCTCTAGAGAGAACGCTGTTATATTTGTAGATATCTATGTCTATATTGGATATTATTATTATTATACAGGAGTTATTTACTGCCAACAGCTTGTGCAGCTCTTTACAAAACAAAGAGACAGTCACAATACAAATGAAGGCTGGAAGGGGGGAGGGCCGAGCTCCTGAGACTTTACAATCTCAAGGATTATACTAGAGGTGAACTTTGTGTTCTATATGAAGGTGCCATGGTCTGTATTGTACTTTACACTAGAGGTGCCCTTTGTTATCTATATGAGGATATCTGTGTTTGATAGTAGTAATGTACAGTCTGTGTGCCAGTACTTGGCATACTCCCAGTGTCGGGTAGTAGCAGTGTGTGGTCAGTGCGCTGGTGCTTTGCATGTTTCCGGTATAAAGTAGTAGCAGTGTGCACAGTCATGTAGTAGTAGTGTGATCAGTGTGCTGGTATATGGTGTGCCCCTGGTGTCATGTAGTAATGTGGTCAGTGTGCTGGTACAGTGCCTAGCAAAAGTATTCGGCCCCCTTGAACTTTGCGACCTTTTGCCACATTTCAGGCTTCAAACATAAAGATATAAAACTGTAATTTTTTGTGAAGAATCAACAAGTGGGACACAATCATGAAGTGGAACGAAATTTATTGGATATTTCAAACTTTAACAAATAAAAAAACTGAAAAATTGGGCGTGCAAAAGTATTCAGCCCCTCTACTTTCAGTGCAGCAAACTCTCTCCAGAAGTTCAGTGAGGATCTCTGAATGATCCAATGTTGACCTAAATGACTAATGATGATAAATAGAATCCACCTGTGTGTAATCAAGTCTCCGTATAAATGCACCTGCACTGTGATAGTCTCAGAGGTCCGTTTAAAGCGCAGAGAGCATCATGAAGAACAAGGAACACACCAGGCAGGTCCGAGATACTGTTGTGGAGAAGTTTAAAGCCAGATTTGGATACAAAAAGATTTCCCAAGCTTTAAACATCCCAAGGAGCACTGTGCAAGCGATAATATTGAAATGGAAGGAGTATCAGACCACTGCAAATCTACAAAGACCTGGCCGTCCCTCTAAACTTTCAGCTCATACAAGGAGAAGACTGATCAGAGATGCAGCCAAGAGGCCCATGATCACTCTGGATGAACTGCAGAGATCTACAGCTGAGGTGGGAGACTCTGTCCATAGGACAACAATCAGTCGTATACTGCACAAATCTGGCCTTTATGGAAGAGTGGCAAGAAGAAAGCCATTTCTTAAAGATATCCATAAAAAGTGTCGTTTAAAGTTTGCCACAAGCCACCTGGGAGACAAACCAAACATATGGAAGAAGGTGCTCTGGTCAGATGAAACCAAAATCAAACTTTTTGGCAACAATGCAAAACGTTATGTTTGGCGTAAAAGCAACACAGCTCATCACCCTGAACACACCATCCCCACTGTCAAACATGGTGGTGGTAGCATCATGGTTTGGGCCTGCTTTTCTTCAGCACGGACAGGGAAGATGGTTAAAATTGATGGGAAGATGGATGGAGCCAAATACAGGACCATGCTGGAAGAAAACCTGATGGAGTCTGCAAAAGACCTGAGACTGGGACGGAGATTTGTCTTCCAACAAGACAATGATCCAAAACATAAAGCAAAATCTACAATTGGATGGTTCACAAATAAACATATCCAGGTGTTAGAATGGCCAAGTCAAAGTCCAGACCTGAATCCAATCGAGAATCTGTGGAAAGAACTGAAAACTGCTGTTCACAAACGCTCTCCATCCAACCTCACTGAGCTCAAGCTGTTTTGCAAGGAGGAATGGGCAAAAGTGATAGAGACATACCCCAAGCGACTTACAGCTGTAATCGCAGCAAAAGGTGGCGCTACAAAGTATTACCTTAAGGGGGCTGAATAATTTTGCACGCTCAATTTTTCAGTTTTTTATTTAACAAAGTTTGAAATATCCAATAAATTTTGTTCCACTTCCTGATTGTGTCCCACTTGTTGTTGATTCTTCAAAAAAAATTAAAGTTGTATATCTTTTCGTTTGAAGCCTGAAATTTTGCAAAAGGTCAAAGTTCAAGGGGGCCGAATACTTTCGCAAAGCACTGTATATGGTGTGCCCCTGGTGTCATGTAGTAGTGTGTGGTCAGTGTGCTGGTACCTGGGCGTACTTCTGGTGTTGGGTAGTAGCAGTGTGCGGTCAGTGTGTTGGGTAGTAGTAGTGTGTGGCCAGTGTGCTGGTACCTGGGGGTTCTCCTGGTGTTGGGTAGTAGTAGTAGTGTGCGGTCAGTGTGTTGGGTAGTAGTAGTGTGCGGTCAGTGTGTTGGGTAGTAGTAGTGTGCGGTCAGTGTGTTGGGTAGTAGTAGTGTGCGGTCAGTGTGTTGGGTAGTAGTAGTGTGTGGTCAGTGTGTTGGGTAGTAGTAGTGTGTGGTCAGTGTGTTGGGTAGTAGTAGTGTGGGGTCAGTGTGTTGGGTAGTAGTAGTGTGCGGTCAGTGTGTTGGGTAGTAGTAGTGTGCGGTCAGTGTGTTGGGTAGTAGTAGTGTGCGGTCAGTGTGTTGGGTAGTAGTAGTGTGCGGTCAGTGTGTTGGGTAGTAGTAGTGTGTGGTCAGTGTGTTGGGTGGTAGTAGTAGTGTGCGGTCAGTGTGTTGGGTAGTAGTAGTGTGCGGTCAGTGTGTTGGGTGGTAGTAGTGTGTGGTCAGTGTGTTGGGTAGTAGTAGTGTGAGGTCAGTGTGTTGGGTAGTAGTAGTGTGCGGTCAGTGTGTTGGGTAGTAGTAGTAGTGTGCGGTCAGTGTGTTGGGTAGTAGCAGTGTGTGGTCAGTGTGTTGGGTAGTAGTAGTGTGCGGTCAGTGTGTTGGGTAGTAGTAGTGTGCGGTCAGTGTGTTGGGTAGTAGTAGTGTGCGGTCAGTGTGTTGGGTAGTAGTAGTAGTAGTGTGCGGTCAGTGTGTTGGGTAGTAGTAGTGTGCGGTCAGTGTGTTGGGTAGTAGCAGTGTGCGGTCAGTGTGTTGGGTAGTAGTAGTGTGCGGTCAGTGTGTTGGGTAGTAGTAGTGTGCGGTCAGTGTGTTGGGTAGTAGTAGTGTGCGGTCAGTGTGTTGGGTAGTAGTAGTGTGCGGTCAGTGTGTTGGGTAGTAGTAGTAGTAGTGTGCGGTCAGTGTGTTGGGTAGTAGTAGTAGTGTGCGGTCAGTGTGTTGGGTAGTAGTAGTGTGCGGTCAGTGTGTTGGGTAGTAGTAGTGTGCGGTCAGTGTGTTGGGTAGTAGTAGTGTGCGGTCAGTGTGTTGGGTAGTAGTAGTGTGCGGTCAGTGTGTTGGGTAGTAGTAGTGTGCGGTCAGTGTGTTGGGTAGTAGTAGTGTGCGGTCAGTGTGTTGGGTAGTAGTAGTGTGTGGTCAGTGTGTTGGGTAGTAGTAGTAGTGTGTGGTCAGTGTGTTGGGTAGTAGTAGTGTGTGGTCAGTGTGTTGGGTAGTAGTAGTGTGTGGTCAGTGTGTTGGGTAGTAGCAGTGTGTGGTTAGTGTGACTGGGTCATTCTCCTATACTAGGCATAAAAAACGGAGTGAGTGGATGTATGCCTTCAGGGACTGCCCCCTAGGCATCGTAAAGATTGTTCTTGCCTAGTGTCCTACTCCTGTAGGGGGCAGCATTAACCCAACGGTTAAGAAGAATAAAGAGCTTTGTCTGTCAATGAACGATAGAAAAATAGCCTTATTTATCATGTTCAGGTCAGGCATGGAATGGAGTTCCACCCTTCTGGGTCATAGTATGTGTCAGTGTTTCCTTGGACCCGGTCCCCAGCCTGCCAGTCATCAGGGCTTGCCTGGGTGTGTTTTCTGGCTGTGAGTCCCCCCAGGCAGTAGATGTGATGTTTGGTATTCGGAGTATTCTCCGTCTCCCAGCATGCCGCTCTTTATTCCCTCATGCTGGAGCCGTGTTTACATGGCTTGCTGGAATGAGCTTCAATTATTCAGGACAACCTTCTGCCAGGACTGTGATACTGCAGACCGTTCCTTATTAATGATGTGACTCGTCTCCTGTGTACCTGGGGAAAGGGACGTGTGACGGCTCACCATCCTATGGATGTGTCCGGACTCTCCATATGGTGACCATCTTCCTCATTTTATGTAAACATGGCTCCATTATACAGAACACTATTGGTACATCTATACACTATACATCTATATATCTATACATTGATTGCTGTGACCTCCTAGCAGTCCAGACATGAGCTGGAGCCGTCCAGTGTAAGCAGATCCCTCCCTTACATATACAGAGCAGCATGTAAGGGGGGGGTTATGGAAATATTTCTCATGAGGTGTAAATACTGTTGCGTGATTGGGGGGTGGTGGGGAGATTCCCTATTTACCTTTTTATTATGATGTACGCCAGGTGTTACCCCCCCCCCCCCCAGTTTGCGCATAAAAATATATATATATAAAATCCCCCAAAAACATAGAGCACACTTACACCTCTCTCTGTTCTCTTGTATGTGTCTTTCTCAACACCCCCCCCCCCCTTCACTGTCTGTCTCTGTATGTGCCATTCTGTCATTGGGTCCCCTCCCCCATTTCTGTATCCACTCCCCCCCCCCCCTTACCACCTTTCTGTCATTGGCCCCCCTGCCCCTCCACCACTTTACCATTTCTGTATCCGCTCCCCCACCTCTCTATCTGTCATTATGCCCCCATCCCTCCAATATCCCTATATCCACCCCCCCCCCCCCCACCATCTCCTCTATCTGTCATTGGGCCCCCCACTCCTTCACCATCTCTCTATCCACTTCCCCCCTTACCATCTCTTTATCTGTCATTGCCCCCTCCCCACTGCTTTCTGTTCTCTTCCCATCAACAACTCTATCCTGTGCCACATGTTCGGTCCCCCCCCCCCCCTGTGTGGTGGCCGTGTCTCTGTTCGGTTCCCCACTGTGTGGTGGCTGTGTCTCTGTTCGATTTCCCCCCCCCCCCGTGTGGTGGCCGTGTCTCTGTTCGATTTCCCCCCCCCCTGTGTGGTGGCCGTGTCTCTGTTCGATTCCCCCCCCCTGTGTGGTGGCCGTGTCTCTGTTCGGTTCCCCCCTGTGTGGTGGCCGTGTCTCAGTTCAATTCCCCCCCCCTGTGTGGTGGCCGTGTCTCTGTTCGATCTCCCCCCCTGTGTGGTGGCCGTGTCTCTGTTCGATCTCCCCCCCCTGTGTGGTGGCCGTGTCTCTGTTCGATCTCCCCCCCCTGTGTGGTGGCCGTGTCTCTGTTCGATCTCCCCCCCCTGTGTGGTGGCCGTGTCTCTGTTCGATCTCCCCCTGTGTGGTGGCCGTGTCTCTGTTCGGTCCCCCCCTGTGTGGTGGCCGTGTCTCTGTTCGATTCCCCCCCCCTGTGTGGTGGCCGTGTCTCTGTTCGGTCCTCCATACTGCCCCCCCCCCCGTGTGGGGTGTGTTTCTCTACACTGTCCCCCCTCCCCCTGTATGGGGTGTGTGTCTCTATACTGTCCCTCCCTATGTGGGATGCATGTCTCTATACTGTTCCCCCCTGTGTGGGGTGCGTGTCCCTATACTGTCCCCACCCCCGTGTGGAGTACATGTCTCCATACTCCCCCCCCCCCCCCCCCCCCCCCCATGTGGGGTGCATGTCTCTATAAGCCCCCCTCCCCCTGTTTGGGGTGCGTGTCTCTATACTGTCGTCCTTCTCCCCCTGTGGGGTGCGTGTCTCTATACTGTCCCCTCCCCCTGTGTGGGGTGTGTGTCTCTATACTGTCCCCTCCCCCTGTGTGGGGTGCGTTTCTATACTGTCCCCTCCCTCTGTGTGGGGTGCGTGTCTCTATACTGTCTCCCCTCCCTCTGTGTGGGGTGCGTGTCTCTATACTGTCCCCTCCCCCTGTGTGGGGTGCGTGTCTCTATACTGTCCCCCCTCCCCCTGTGTGGGGTGCGTGTCTCTATACTGTCCCCCCTCCCCCTGTGTGGGGTGCGTGTCTCTATACTGTCCCCCCTCCCCCTGTGTGGGGTGCGTGTCTCTATACTGTCCCCTCCCCCTGTGTGGGGTGTGTGTCTCTATACTGTCCCCTCCCCCTGTGTGGGGTGCGTGTCTCTATACTGTCCCCTCCCCCTGTGTGGGGTGCGTGTCTCTATACTGTCCCCTCCCCCTGTGTGGGGTGCGTGTCTCTATACTGTCCCCCCTCCCCCTGTGTGGGGTGCGTGTCTCTATACTGTCCCCCCTCCCCCTGTGGGGTGCGTGTCTCTATACTGTCCCCTCCCCCTGTGTGGGGTGCGTTTCTATACTGTCCCCTCCCTCTGTGTGGGGTGCGTGTCTCTATACTGTCTCCCCTCCCTCTGTGTGGGGTGCGTGTCTCTATACTGTCCCCTCCCCCTGTGTGGGGTGCGTGTCTCTATACTGTCCCCTCCCCCTGTGTGGGGTGCGTGTCTCTATACTGTCCCCCCTCCCCCTGTGCGGGGTGCGTGTCTCTATACTGTCCCCCCTCCCCCTGTGCGGGGTGCGTGTCTCTATACTGTCCCCCCTCCCCCTGTGCGGGGTGCGTGTCTCTATACTGTCCCCTCCCCCTGTGTGGGGTGTGTGTCTCTATACTGTCCCCCCTCCCCCTGTGTGGGGTGCGTGTATCTATACTGTCCCCTCCCCCTGTGTGGGGTGTGTGTCTCTATACTGTCCCCCCTCCCCCTGTGTGGGGTGCGTGTCTCTATACTGTCCCCCCTCCCCCTGTGTGGGGTGCGTGTCTCTATACTGTCCCCTCCCCCTGTGTGGGGTGTGTGTCTCTATACTGTCCCCTCCCCCTGTGTGGGGTGCGTTTCTATACTGTCCCCTCCCTCTGTGTGGGGTGCGTGTCTCTATACTGTCTCCCCTCCCTCTGTGTGGGGTGCGTGTCTCTATACTGTCCCCTCCCCCTGTGTGGGGTGCGTGTCTCTATACTGTCCCCTCCCCCTGTGTGGGGTGCGTGTCTCTATACTGTCCCCTCCCCCTGTGTGGGGTGCGTGTCTCTATACTGTCCCCTCCCCCTGTGTGGGGTGCGTGTCTCTATACTGTCCCCCCTCCCCCTGTGTGGGGTGCGTGTCTCTATACTGTCCCCCCTCCCCCTGTGGGGTGCGTGTCTCTATACTGTCCCCTCCCCCTGTGTGGGGTGCGTTTCTATACTGTCCCCTCCCTCTGTGTGGGGTGCGTGTCTCTATACTGTCTCCCCTCCCTCTGTGTGGGGTGCGTGTCTCTATACTGTCCCCTCCCCCTGTGTGGGGTGCGTGTCTCTATACTGTCCCCCCTCCCCCTGTGCGGGGTGCGTGTCTCTATACTGTCCCCCCTCCCCCTGTGCGGGGTGCGTGTCTCTATACTGTCCCCTCCCCCTGTGTGGGGTGTGTGTCTCTATACTGTCCCCCCTCCCCCTGTGTGGGGTGCGTGTATCTATACTGTCCCCTCCCCCTGTGTGGGGTGTGTGTCTCTATACTGTCCCCCCTCCCCCTGTGTGGGGTGCGTGTCTCTATACTGTCCCCCCTCCCCCTGTGTGGGGTGCGTGTCTCTATACTGTCCCCCCTCCCCCTGTGTGGGGTGCGTGTATCTATACTGTCCCCTCCCCCTGTGTGGGGTGCGTTTCTATACTGCCCCCCCTGTGTAGGGTGCGTTTCTATACTGCCCCCCCTGTGTGTGGTGCGTTTCTCTATGCGCGTTCCCCCCCCCCCCCCATGTTGGGTGCATGTCTCTGTATTGTTGCACCTATGTGGTGTGTATTTCCTCGTATCTATATGATGCCAGTTTGTATACAGGAAGGTGTGCAAGCTTCTGCCTCCCTGGGAAATATTAGAGAGGCGCGCTCATGGCTCGGTCATGCTCCAGCTCCTCTCATCACATTACAGCTGCTGTAGGAATATAATGAAGAGAATGGAAATCGGATTCCAGTGACTGCAAGAGAGGGGACCCTGGGCTGCAGTGTGGAATCCATTGTGATAGAGCGGATCTTGTTTGATCTGTTCTACACCAGAGACTGGAAAAGAGAGCTCAGATCTTCTATTTAGAGACTCTGACTTTTTTATTATAGGAAGGCCGGTCACCTAGGCTCTGTGCTGTAGCCATATCCCATACTGGCATGAAGTGCACCACCTGTGTTTAGGGGCGCATGGTAAATACATTATCTGCATGGCCATGTCCTATACGTTTTCTGTAGCAGCACCCCAAGTGGTTGCTTCATGGACTGGTGCGGGGTGGGCACTCCTGTATGTAATGGGGCGCAATTCCCGCACATCGGGAGTCCATTTTCTTCTTATAGCGCTCCTAGTGGCCAGATCACAACAGCTCATATCTGAAAATAAGTAACCCTTGTTTTTGATGTAAATGCAGAATGACTGATGATCTAAAAGTACTTGGGGGGGGGGGGGGGGGGGGAAAGTGTCTTATTGTACGTGTTACATCATATCTAATACAACATCATTGTCCTCCTCTTCACAGCCACTGACCTGCTCCTGGCTTGGAATCCCATCTGTCTTGGCTTGGTGGAAGGAATAATCGGAAAGGTACAGCTGCATGCCGGTGAGTGTATTATGACACAGCCTGCCCCTTGACTCTGTGATTGTGCTGGTAGGTGAGATCCTAGACTTCTGTATCTCCATTTTGTTTGTGGAATACACATTGCAGTTTATTTATATGCAGTCACTTGTGTGATGAGAAGTTCCCACTGAACAGTTGATTTTTTTTTTTAAAAAACAACCAAATAAATCTATCTTCACAAAGATGTCCTAGAAAACCACCCTGGCCTAGAAATGTTGTGACTTAAGGCAGAACTCCAGGCCAAAAATAAAGATAAAAGTGAAAAACCCATTAAAGAATAATTAGCAATACCAGCTTTTGCTGCATTATTCACTTTCAGTCCAGAAAATTTCCCCGCAGTATATTTTTCCGCCCCTAGATGTCCTCAGTCTGATGCCTAGCATCATTCACCCTGAGCCCATGTCCTCATTGGCCTGCTTCAGTGGTCTCTGCTGGTAAGAAATGGAGAGAAGATAGAGATGTCCTTTGTTATTCCAGATTGGAGAGGAAAAATGGATGCTCTCTGCTGGTGCAGAAAGGTGAGGAAAGAGATAGAGATCCTCTTCTAGCACAGAATTGAGAGGCGAGAGAGGTTCCTTCTGCTACTATGGAATGGAGAGCAGATAGAGATGCCGTCTGCTATTACAAAATTAAGAGGGGAAAGGGGGGAAGGTGTCTTCTGCAGGTATGGAATGGAGAGCAGATAGAAATACCCTCTGCTATTACAGAATAGAGAGAAGCCGGAGAGATGCCATCTGCTGGTACATAAAGTTGAGAAGTGGGAGATTTTTTTCTGCTGTTACAGAATGGAGAGAGGATAGAGAGATGTCCTCTGGCTGAACAGAATGGAGAGGAAAGAAAGCATGGGGGAGAGATTTTCTGCTAAGACAAAATGAAGAAAAAAAAAAACCTATTCGACCAAGAAAATAAAGGCATGATAGAAATTTCATCTGCTGGAACAGATTCAAAAGATAATAGAGAGAGGTGCTTTCCAGTGCAGAATGGTGAGGAGAGATGTCTTATGCTAGTACAGAATGCTGAGACGAGAGAAATGTCCTCTGCCAGTCCAGAACATTGAGGAGAGAGACATGTTTTCTGCCAGTCCAGAACATTGAGGAGAGAGACATGTCCTCTGCCAGTCCAGAACATTGAGGAGAGAGACATGTCCTCTGCCAGTCCAGAACATTGAGGAGAGAGACATGTCCTCTGCCAGTCCAGAGCATTGAGGAGAGACATGTTCTCTGCGTGTTGAGGAGAGGGACATTGAGGAGAGGGGCATGCCCTCTGCCTGTCCTGACAATTGAGGAGAGGGGCATGCCCTCTGCCTGTCCCGACCATTGAGGAGAGGGGCATGCCCTCTGCCTATCCTGACCATTGAGGAGAGGGGCATGCCCTCTGCCTATCCTGACCATTGAGGAGAGGGGCATGCCCTCTGCCTGTCCCGACCATTGAGGAGAGGGGCATGCCCTCTGCCTGTCCCGACCATTGAGGAGAGACATGTCCTCTGCCTGTCCAGATTGGGGATGAGAGAGAGTTTCACTCTGTTGGGACAGAATGGAAAAGAGAGAGGAGCTCTCTGTTGGGATAGAAGAGAGGGGAGAATAGAGATGCCATCTGCCAGGACAGAATAGATTGGTTCTCTTTACTGGTACAAAATAGAGGGCAGGTAGTGATGCCATCTGGCAAAACGGAATGGAGGGGAGATTGAAGGATGCCCAGTAAAGAATACTAGACTTTTATTGTGGCAGAGTGAGTTTGGCTGCCGCCTTATCTGAAGTGTTTCCTGAGTTAGGATATTAAAACATCTGCAGGAAAAACGTGGTGAGATAACGCTATGAATGGCGGACATCATTCTCTGATATACATAGTTGGATTTGTAGCTGTAGTTTAGCTGAATAGTATATGATGATCTAAGTTATATAAATATATCGTGTCTGTCAATTTCACCCTCTCCCGAACTCTAGCTGTGGGGTTGAGGACATTCCTTCCTTTCCTGGAGGAAAACCGTTTAAGTAGCTGTGCGAATCTAAAGCAAATTGGAATTCTTCCTCCGGTTCAGTAAGCTTTCAACCCTGGAACTCTCATTGATCTTTTCTGTGTATCCCACCCCAGTATGCACCCAACATCCATGCCTGCAGTACACGGCTATCCATTTTTTTTTTTCTTACATTCTGTAAGAGAAGATGAGTGGAGTCTTCTTACTCCCATCTCTCTGCCTGCTCTCACCTCCAGTGTTCACTCCACATTTTAATATTATACAGGATTTATATAGGGATACATTTGTGCAGCACTTTACACTAAAGGGAGGCAGTACAGTTACAATACAGTAAAATACAAGAGAGTTAAAAGGGCCCTGCTCATAAGAGCTTGCAATCTAATAAGTTGAGGCAAGCAGAGGTGGGGGACTCGAGTCAAATGTCTTGACTTAAGTCACCAGTTTGAGGACTTGCTTGTCTAAAATGAATAAAAGACTCGACTTGACTTTGACTTGGTATTCATGACTTTAGACTTGACTTTGACTTGAGACATATTACTCGAAATGACTTTACTTTTTTAAGTTATTAAATATTTGCATTTTCTCAAGATGTGTTTAAGCAAAATGAATGTGCCTGCTATGTTTCTGACACCACAGTCACTTAAAACACCTCAGTGTGTTCTGATTTTTAGGACACTGGCTGTTTAACAATGGAAATACTTAACATGTTTTTAGTGACTGTGGTGTTGAAACATGACCGGACGAAGGATTTTGAGCTGTTTGGGCATTCAAAGTGTTTCTTTAATATGCCAAGAAAAAAGCACTAAGCAGTTTTGTTAATGTTGAAAATAAAACAAAACCTTTCCTAACCACTGACTTTTAACTGATTAAAGGTGAAAATTGGGGTAGATCAGTATTTTGAATTGATTTGTGACTTGACCAAAATAAATGACTTGACTTGACTTGCTGGACTTCTAGCAGGGACTCCACTTGACTTGCTTGCTTTTCGCCACAGTAACTTGGGACTTGCTTAAAGCGGTAGTATCCCGCTTTTTGACACTTTTACCTACAGGTAAGCCTATAATAAGGCTTACCTGTAGGTACAAATAATATCTCCTAAACCGGCACGGTTTAGGAGATTTTTACAGTGCATGAAGCCGCTCGCGCGAGCGGCGCATGCGCTCTGAAGGTCCGGGGGACCTTCAATTAAGTTGCCGGGAGCTTGCCGGAAAAATCACTCCCGCGCGCATGCGCGGGAGTGACGTCATCGCGGCTCCGGCCAATCATCGCGCCGGAGCCGTCTCTTCCGGGCCAATCAGCGCGCCGGAGCCGCCGAACCCGGAAGAGACGACGAGGGACCATGGCAGCACCCGCAGCGATGTCCGGGGGTCCGTGTCGGGGCTTCGTTTTAAGGTAAGTTACACATAATGGGCTAGTATGCGATGCATACTAGCTCATTATGCCTTTGTCTTGCAGGTTTTTTTTTTTTTTTATTTTTTTTTTTTATTGAGTTTACAACCGCTTTAAGACTTGAAGGTTAAGACTTGAGACTTGCTTGTGACTTTCCCATGTGTGACTTACTCCCATGTCTGGAGGCAAGTGGTACAAAAGGTAATAACTGTAGGGAATGAGCTAAAAGAAGAGCTAAAAGTTCAGTTGTTAAGTGGAGGCTGACTAAGCATCCCTGAAGAGATGAGTTTTCAGGGTTCGCCTAAAAGTGGTTAGAGTAGAACATAGCCAGAAATATTGAGGTAGAGAGGCTCTGGAGATGTCCTTGCATATCTCCTGTGTAGCAGAGCAGCTGCACAGAGCACTTTACATCCTCATGGCAGCACACAGCAGATGAAGTACAGAGACACACACTAATATGCAGTGTGTGTGTGTGTGTGTGTGTGTGTGTGTGTGTATATATGTATGTACACCTTCAACAGTGACAGCTATATTCAACACCGCAACATATAGTTGATTGTGATATTTCATCGATCAAAATATGTTTCTTGTAGAGTCTTTTTTATAGACAAATATTTTTCTATTCCTTTATCATTAGGATAACACTGGATATGACTAATTGCATATAGAGAAGGGTCTGTGTTTTGTAACTTTGTCTCAGTCCTCCTAATGATACATTGGAGACCACTGTATGAATTAATCAATGATTGACGACTCGTGGATTCTTAATTGATGCTTGAACATATATAAGCTTTTGTACTTGTATATAGAGATTTAGGGCTCTTTCACACGGTCCGCTCCGTCGGCGGATCCGTGTTTGCTCAGCGGGGATCGATCTGCGATCCCCGCGGAGCCGGGCGGATGACAACTCCGTCTCCGCTTGCAGAGCGGAGAGGGAGGTGTCTCAGCACCCGCTGCCCTCTATTGGGGATCGGATGAGAGCGGACCGCTTGTCCGCTCTCATCAGATCCGATCCGATTACTGAACGGATGGAAAATAGGGTTTCCATCCGTCCAGATTTCACGGACAGGATCGGATGCGGATGGCAGCTGGTGTCAGCGGAGGTGTCTCCGCTGACACCCGCTGCCCCATAGAGCTGCATGGAGGATCCGATCAGATCCGCCTAAAAAACTGACAGGCGGATCTGATCGGACCGCCCGTGTGAAAGAGCCCTTAGATGTATTTCTGTATGAGGAAGCAATCCCTGTGGACTTTTTTTCTTTCTCTTATATATATTAGGGCTGAACGATAGTTGATATGATATCGACTATCGTTCTGCGGGCTTGGGCGATATTCATATCGCCGAAGACACGATATTTAGCATTAGGCAGGGTGAAGTCGGGACTCGGGGGGGGGGGGGGAAGGACTCGCAGTGCTGGTAGCCGATCGGAACTCCGCCCCTCCAGCCCGATGCAATACAGCCCTCCCAGCTCTGCCTCTGGTCTCCAGCCCACCATTACTCCGCCCATTGTCTCTCCATTGAATCTATTTAAAAAACATTACAGATCCCGCCCCCGTGCGCGCCCCCGATGCAGCCAGGAGGGACAATGGGCGGTGCAGGGCGGAGTAATGGTCGGCTGGAGACTAGAGTTCCAATCACAGCCGAAAGCAGTATCGACACAACACCGCACACGGCGGAACACTAACACAAGCTGCACATTGCACGTGCGGACAGCCCGGATCACAGAAGACACCGGACTGGGGGGCCCCGGACCCTACCGCACACATTACCCAGGTGACCACTGTTTACATGGCAAAGGGGAGGAGCCGCACATAACATGCAGATACTCAGTGGCGTCATACCTTGTGCCTGCTTCAGGCCCACAGCTCCTCCGTCTCCGCAGGTGAGGCTCACAGGAGGTCACCGGCGGCTACTCCTACCACCACTGAGTCCCGATTGCACTGTCCGTGTCTTCTGCATTCCACCAGTTCAATATCGCGATATATATAGTTTAAAAACAAAGATCGCAATGTACTTTTTTTCTCAATATCGTGCAGCCCTAATATATATATATATATATATATATATATATATATATATATATATATATATATATATATATATATATATATATATATATATATATATATATATATATAGCTTTTGGGATGGCTTGATCGCTTTGCACACGACCTCAACAAACCATTGCTGTTGTCCTGCTCACCAACCTTTTGAATATTTATATATATATATATATATATATATATATATATATAATATATATTGTGTGTAAGTATAAAGTCACCAGTGCTCCACTCTAACAAAAGGGACAAAGACCATAACCAAAGTAGATCCAGGAGGTCAATCTAGAATTTTGACTGCTATAATTGTTATAATACTTTATTATATCAACCCCTAATGGCCCACCTCCAGATCATGCACCTTAACCCCTCTGTGACCAGTCCACAGCATATATGTGTAAACCCTCAGTTTATGGCATATGCATTGACCCCTCAGTGTACATTCCCCAGAACACACACTTACCCTGCAGTGCCCTATCACCAGCACATGTGTGGTAACCCCTAGGTATCCTGTCTATAGCTCGTGTGTTACCCCAAGTGCTCCCTCCTTAGCTCATGTGCATTACCCATCAGCCTCAGTATGTGTAATAATCCTTCATTTCCCAGTCCCCAGCGTGTGCCCTCAGGGCCCAGTATCCTGCTATAATAGTGTGTTTAAACCCTAAGCAAACGGTACTCCGCTATTATGAAATAACCTATTGACGCCCAGTCCCCAACGCTTGTGTTAACCCTCAGCTCCCAGTCCCTAGTGCAGTGAAGGCGAACCTTGGCACCCCAGATGTTTTGAAACTATATTTCCCATGATACTCAACTATACTGCAGAGTGCATGAGGGAAATGTAGTTCCAAAACATCTGGAGTGCCAAGGTTCGCCATCACTGCCCTAGTGTATGTGCTCATGCCCTCGATGCACAGTCCCAAATGCATGACGTGAACAGTAGACTTTATTGTAATATCCATATTGTGTGTGTCAAAGATCTCTTGACCCTTGTTCCCACCACTGCCCACCTTTGCAACAATACAGAGGGGGAGACTTACTAAAACTGGTGCTCACAGAATCTGGTTTAGCTGTGCATAGTAACCTATCGGCTTCTAATTTTAGCTTGGTCAGTTAAGCTTTGACAATACAACCCAGAAGCTGATTGGTTACTATGCACAGCTGCACCAGATTCTGTGTGCTCCAGTTTGTTTCAAAAAGAATGACCCGAATTTAAAGCCTTATATCTGTGCAACCACACACCGCCAATGAATGAAACCTGTACTACTTGAACTGCCTTGGCCTAGAATTTCAAATGACACTATATATACCACTACTAGCACCCAAATAGACACTAACCCCAGTCTTTAACAAGATAGCGTCTAAGCAACAAAAGGCATTTTGTGTTCTCAAATTTAGCAAGACCGAGTCCACAATAATGTTACAGGGTGCATTTTGGGATTGATCCACCAGTGGCAAAGAACATTCATTGTTGGAATAACCAATTTGAAGAATCAGGGTGTTTATGTAAGGGGAAGAGTCCAGAGCGACCACTCACATCAGAGGAAAATGTACAACAAATTCAAGAGGCTTTTGAGCAAATTCTGCTCGTTGTGCTAGCCGAGAGCTTGTGATCCCTCATATGACAGTTTGGCGTGTGTAAGGCGACATTTGCTTCTGATTTCATGCCGATTGAAATTGGTGTAAGATCTTTTTGTAAGTGATGGAAGAAAACTTTTATATTTCTATCTTGGGTGACATGGAGGATGACAGATTCTTACCGCAGTTGATTTTTTTTTTTTATAAATTCTTTATTTAGTACAACATGAAGGCATATAACATAACAGTATGAGGAACAGTAAAATGGTAAACAGCAGTCAAGTAACAGAATAACCAATGCAGAGTCCATAGGTGATGCGATGAGCAAAAACAGATCATGAAGAGGAAATAGACCACTGGTATACCAGCTTGGATGTAAATAGAATGAGTCACAAAGACAAAGGAGCCCTACGGACAGGACCACGGGCGCACCCCCCTCTCCGGCATCCATCTCAGGGCCGGCAATAAAGAATGGGGAGGGGCACCCATAGCGCCCCAGGCCCTTATATTGTACATCGAACAGTCAAACGTGTGTGTCCCTCATGGGGGAGAGCAGGATGCCAACCCAGGAGACAGGCTAAGCGACATGCAAAGGAGATATGAGAGAAATCCCGGTCTCCGGGGTCAGACAAAAATAAAGAACGGAGAGGAAATAGGGGAAAGAAAGGGGGACAGGTGTGGAGCTAGAAGGAAAAGAGAGAAGAGAATAGAGTTGGAGGGAAGTAGCGGGAGGGGGAAGAAGGAAAGACAGGAATTGAGGGGGGAGGGGGAGGCCCACCCCACAGCCGCGGTCGCCATCCGCAGTTGATTTTTAGTGGTACGGTTTTGTGTCACAATGTTCCCATACAGGGACTTGAGAAGGCACACAAACTTGTACAGCATAAGCGAGATTCACCAAAAATGAATGTGTTTTGTGCCGTTTTATTTACAAAGATTTATTGCCCTTTCTTTTTTGAGGGACACACTGTTACGGGACAGTCCTGTCTTGAAATGCTGAAGGGACTGGCTTTTCGCACAACTTAATGAAGACTCTGAAGATTTAATTTTTAAGCAAGACTGGGCACCGCCACATTGGCACAACCAAGTTTGTCAGTTTCTAAATGAAACATTGCCCCAACATTGGATAGGTTGCACGGGAACCCAAGACTTGGCACTACACTCTTGGCCCCCAAAATCTCCAGACGTTGCACCCTGTGACTTTATCTTTTTGTGGCAATATCTAAAACCATGTGTTTATGTTCCACCATCACCCGCTGACTTGGACTCAAAAACAGAATCACGGCTGCAGTAACCTCTGTGGAAGAAGACACGCTCAGATGCATTGGGGATGAATTCAGCTATCTTCTTGATGTTATCTGTGCAGCAGGTGGAGGGCACATAGAGCATTTATAACTAGGAATGGGCTCAGACATGTTCAGATCATAGTCCCAACCCACCTGAGCCACCTCGCCAGAAAGCCATTACTGCACACCACCGATCATAGGTAGCATGTGTATGTGTAGCTGCGGGCCGGGAAATGCCTGGCTGGCAATGGGATGGCTTCCTGGCAGGATTGCTCAGGTGGGTTAGGACTACGATCCCAAACATGCCTGAGCCCATCCCTATTTATATCATGGTGTGTGACTCTTGAGGACTTAATAGTTGTAATTTTGTTATGTAACTGTAACATGTTTTCATTATTAACCTCTTGAAGATTAAGCCTTTTTCTGACACTTGTTGCTAACAAGTCAAAATCAGTATTTTTTGCTAGCAAATTACGTAGAACCCCTAAACATATTTCATTTTTTTTTTTTTTTTTTTTAGCAGAGAGCCTATAGAGTAAAATGGCGGTCGTTGCAATATTTTATTTCACACTGTATTTGTGCAGCAGACTTTTTTAATTTTATTTTTTTTGGGGGAGAAAATTTTTTTGGGTATAATGTGAATGATGGTGGAATGGCAATAAACGACGGTACTTAAAAATCTCCATAGGCGATGCTTCAAACATTTTTTAATGGTTACCAGTTAAGAATTACACAGGCAGTCTAGTGCTAGAATTATTGCTCTTGCTCGAACGATCGCTGTGATACCTCACATGTGTGGTTTGAACACTGTTTACATTTGCTGGCGCGATTTACTTATGCGTTCATGCTTTTCCCTTTTTTTTTTTTTGTATCACTTTTTTTATTGCTGTCATATATATATATATATATATATATATATATATATATATATATATATATATATATATATATATATATATATATATATATATATATATATATATATATAATATAGCAAAATTATTGGTCTTTTTTTGTTTAGCGCAAAAAATTAAAAAATACAGTGGTGATCAAATACCACCAAAAGAAGCTCTATATGTGGGGAAAAAAATGTCATAAACGCATTTTATAGACCACCGCACAGCATGTCCATGCAATTGTCCATTAAAGTAACGCAGTGCTGTATAGCTAAAAATGGCCTGGTCATGAAGAGGGGGAAATCTTCCAGAGGTAAAGTGGTTAATAAATAGGCACACATTTGCTAGTCATTTATTCATGTCATAATTAGGCTCTTGACATTTACATCAGAATTATTGTCAGCAGCTTTGTAAATCTCACAGGAGGGTGATGAAGTGAGATGGGTTTTGTGAAGTTTGGCATATCCAACGTGTTAATTAGAATACATTAATCTCTGAGAACTGTGAAATATATAGGGGGAGATTTACTAAGGCTCCTTTCACACAGGCTTTCCGATTCGATCCGCCTGTCAGTTTTCAGGCAGACCTGATCGGATGCTCCATGCAGCCCTATGGAGCGGCGGATGTCAGTGGAGACATCTCCGCTGACACCCGCTGCCATCCGATCCAATCCTGTCTGTGAAATACGGACGGATGGAAACCCTATATTCCTTCCGTTTGGAGGATCGGATTGGATATGATCAGATGAGAAAGGACAGGCGGTCCATTCTCATCCAATCTCCCCATAGAGGGGAGCGGGATCTGACAGGTCTGTCTCTGCACACAGAGCAGAGACGGAGCTGTCATCCGCCTGCCTAGCGGTGATCGGTGGATCAATCCTCGCTGAGCAAAATGGATTCCGTCGAGCGCACCGCCTGTGTGAAAGGAGCCTAAGGCTCCATTCACATATCAGCGCTTGGATCGCGTGCAGAACCGCCGCGGTTTCGCCCGCGATCCGGAGATTTATTGCAAATCGCGGGACGCCTAGCGTTGCCCGTTGATTTGCAATAGCCCCCCAAACGCCGAGCGATGTTGCCGCGATTTCCGCCTGCCGAATCGCGGCAACATCGCGCAAACAAAATCGCGGGACGCTATACGCTCCAAAGAAGCTCTTGTACTTCTTTGGAGCGTATTGCGTCCCGCGATTTTGTTTGCGCGATGTTGCCGCGATTCGGCGTTTGGGGGGCTATTGCAAATCAACGGGCAACACTAGGCGTCCCGCGATTTGCAATAATCTCCGGATCGCGGGCGGAACCGCGGCGGTTCTGCTCGCGATCCAAACGCTGACATGTGAATGCTAATACTGGAGCACACAGAATCTGGTACAGCTGTGCATAGTAACCAATCAGCTTCTAGGTTTAAGCCCTCGTTCACATTGAATGCAGGTTTATAATTGTGCGAGTTCAGCTGAACTCTCACAATTTCAAACCCGCATTTCAGTGCAAGTTCGGGGGTGATTTGAAAGATATCTGTGCGGGTTCATGCACAGATGTCTATTGAAATCGCTTCCGAAGTCGCCAAAAGTAATGCAGGAACTACTTTTGGAAATCAGTGCGGTGCCGCAAAGTCTGTGTTGCACCGATTGGGACAGCGCCGTTGCTGGATATAGGCTGCGATTTGGCATGTGATTTTGCTTTGGACAACTGCACCAGTTTTAGTAAATCTCCCCCACTGTGTCACAGTAATAAATCTATAGGAGTTCTGTTAGTGTTACTAAACCCATAACCGTAAAATCAGTGTGTATATGCAGTAAAGCATGCTTGTTATACTCACTGTGGGACCTAAGGGGTTTATCCTCTGCACTGTGTAAAAAGGCTGTTTGATTCTGTATGCACAGATTATCCTCTTCTTGCATTGTCCCTATAACATGTCTGGATAAGACAGAGTAAGTGGAGTCACTCTGCACATGCTCAGTTTGGTGTGTATTGCTAGAGAGTTGTTTTTTCCAAGGGAGAGAGCATGTGATCAGCACAGGGCCAATCAGCACTGTCCAGACAGAAGGTCAATGGTCTTGCATCCTGTTGGGACAGCTAGTGTAAATAACCAGGCACTGATAGAAGTCACAAGAGTGCTAAATACTGCTGATGAGAAAAGCTATTTAGCAGTTTATATTTAATAAAATAGTTGCATTTCCATGTTCTATGTACTGAGAGACCTGATATAGTGAATGCAGGCTCCTGGGTTTGGTGACACTTTAAAATAAACCTTTGTTTGCAACAAATTTGATACGGTGTATGTTAGAGTGATGGCTCCATTCACATCCAGAGGGATGAAATGGTGATGCATTCCCACTTCTTTCCTAAATGACATGGGTGGAGGGCCCTTGTGCGGTCCCTGAAAGGCCACACCCTGGGATCTGGACACTGCCAGCTGACACTGAGCTGTCAGAGAATCAAATGATGTTGTCTTTGTTCTGCAGATCTGCCTTGGTGGTTGCTGCTAATCCGCCAGAAATCCCTCATCGGCGTCCTTCCCCAGGGCCATGAGATCTACAAGATCACCAAGATTGCCGTCGTCCCTCTGTCCACAGCTGAGCCGCAAGACCTGGAGCTGGATGTAAGTGCCCTCGATGGCTATTGTACTAATTTAGGATCCATTTCAGGATCCACTGAGGTAGGGCTCGACAAATCTCAGGCACCAGGTTGCCATGGTGACTAGACATTGCATCCTGGCACCTGGGCTAATTTCTGGGTCCTCGCTGACAGTTTCACCCGCCAGCATGGCCAGAAAAGAATGTAATGCAGTGTGATCTGTACTGCATTACATTCAATGGAGCACAGGGGGGGGGAGGGGGGGAGGGGGGGGGGGGGCAACCAGGGTCTTTCAGACCCGTCATGTCTCATTAAAGAGAACCGGTCACTAAAAAATCATCACATAGGGGACTTTTTGTCCCCTATATGATAAAAAAAAAAAGTTTTTTAGTAAAAAAAAGTTTTTTTAATTGTAAAAAAATGTAATTACACCCAAGCACATACAACCCCCCCCCCCCATATGCATGTACAAATATAAATGCATGCTTTGGGGTGCCAACGCATGAATTGCGCTACACAAGTTACATACTGCCACGCACAAACTGGCTTCTAACTTTTTTAGCTGGCTCCTAGATTCAAAGCAAATTTGTCAAGCCCTGAACTGAGGAGTGACCGAGGGCTCTGTACAAATAATGCTGTTTTTTGTTGAGAGAACGATACAAATTTAGATTTAGTCGGGTAAAGAGAATATTCAAATTCTGGGTGAAGATGAGAGAAAATATTGATGCCGGTTGTTGTATACAGAGTAAATGTCAGATGATGTGCCATTCGTTTGCTTTCTGATAACCAACATGCTTTTCCATTTCTCAGCTGTGTAAGAAACATCATTTCGGTATCAACAAACCAGAGAAGATCAGTCATTCTCCAGACGACTCCAAATTCCTTCTGAAGACCTTCACACAGATCAAATCCAATGTCTCTGCTCCCAATAAGAAGAAGGTCATGCCCTTTATTTCTCCCAGCATGCAGCTGAAATGTGGTGACTTTATTTATAGGGAGACAAGTAGTGAGGACTATGGGCAGTACACGGAGGGAGGGGGTCTGTGGTGAGCGGGAGGTTTCCTTCGTGCAGGAGACACATGTAGGAGGGTTCGGGCATATGAGAGGGTCCATGATGTGGTTGGTGGTGGTGCATGGAGTTAGATCGAAGTATGTAGGAGGGGTATGAATGGGTCCATCGTGTGTTGTGGTGCTTAGAAAGGGGTGTGAGAGCAAAGCAAAAGGGTGTCCAGGGCATGTGACTGGAGGTTTGCAGTGTGCCACGGTGCAAATATGGGGGGGGGGGGGGTTGGTTTTGACATGTGGTGTGTGTGTGTGTGTGTGTGAGTAGGGGAAGTACAGGAGGGTTGTATTGTAGATCACATGGGAAGGTGCATGAGGAGGGAATGTGAGATGTGGCGGTATTGTCTAAAGAAGCAGGCAGAAGGATCTCTCAATCAACAATGACTATGTTTAATCTTTATGCTGCTAGCATTAGTAAATAGTTAGGAAAGTAGATTATGTTTACTTGTGTTAAACTATTTTTTTAAGTTTCTTCAGTTACTTCCTGCTTTCTTGCCTAGGCAAATGAGGTCATACATCCCAGGAGTTTTCTGGAGGGGAGGAGGGGTTTTCTCAGCTAAGCACACCCTCCTACCTGCTTGCCTGAACTAAAGGCAGATAGATTCCAGGAAGTCAATGCTACATGAATCATCTGCGCTTAGCCTCGGTTCACATTACTGCGGCTGCGGCGTTCGCATGTAATGTCGGAGCGCACTGCTCCTTCATTACATGCGATCGGCTGTGCGGTGCGAGTTTAGCCAAACACTTTGTATGGCTAAATTTGCACCGCACCCGCAGCAAACACGCACAGGACCCTTTTTTGGCAGCCGCATCAGGATCGGATCGCACAGCGGTTCACACTTGTGCGATCCGATCCTGTGCGAACTGCAAGATCGCACTGCGATATGCGATCAAACTGGGGGTGTCGTTAAGATTACATTGACACCCCCAGCGTATCGCATATGGCAGTGTGAACTGCCGGGGGGTGCGTTTGCGATGCGGGAACAGGCTGCGGATTCGCAGCCTTCCCGCATCGCATAAGTGTGAACGGGGCTTACTCAAGATGGCCACGGCCAGAATTGCTAGGGGAGTGTTTTTCAAAGTGATTACTCAGCAAAATAAAGCATGGAGACATGGATGGGTGGGGTAGTTTGCTTTGAATATTAAAAATAAATGAAATTGCATTTTTGCATTGTGGTGCTCAGATGTAGTGTAATTCTGCTTTAATAAAATATAACTTTGGTTTTGTTTGGTAGATTCTTTAGTGCTGATTGGAGCCACAAAAAGTCCATCAGCTCAGATCTCCTCGGTGGCCCTAGCACTCATCCTAGGTCAGAGAACCTCACTGGCTCTGGCATGCCATCCCAACCCAGAGCTCCTTGTTGGCCCTAGCATTCATCCTTGGTCAGAGAACCTCACTGGCTCTGGCATGCCATCCCAACCCAGAGCTCCTGGTTGGCTCTAGCATTCATCCCAGGTCAGAGAACCTCACTGGCTCTGGCATGCCATCCCAACCCAGAGCTCCTTGTTGGCCCTAGCATTCATCTTTGGTCAGAGAACCTCACTGGCTCTGGCATGCCATCTCAACCCAGAGCTCCTCGGTGGCCCTAGCATTCATCCTTGGTCAGAGAACCTCACTGGCTCTGGCATGCCATCTCAACCCAGAGCTCCTTGTTGGCCCTAGCATTCATCCTTGGTCAGAGAACCTCACTGGCTCTGGCATGGCATCCCAACCCAGAGCTCCTGGTTGGCTCTAGCATTCATCCTTGGTCAGAGAACCTCACTGGCTCTGGCATGCTATCCAACCCAGAGCTCCTCGGTGGCCCTAGCATTCATCCTTGGTCAGAGAACCTCACTGGCTCTGGCATGGCATCCCAACCCAGAGCTCCTGGTTGGCTCTAGCATTCATCCCAGGTCAGAGAACCTCACTGGCTCTGGCATGGCATCCCAACCCAGAGCTCCTTGTTGGCCCTAGCATTCATCCTAGGTCAGAGAACCTCACTGGCTCTGGCATGCCATCCCAACCCAGAGCTCCTTGTTGGCCCTAGCATTCATCCCAGGTCAGAGAACCTCACTGGCCCTGACACACCATCCAAACTGTTGATTTAGAGGAGGGACTTGTTCTGGCACAGTAAATCATTTTTGACGTTTTAATTTTTGAAAGAATTCTAGAAAAGCCTGTGGTTGTCCTGGAACAGTCTGTTTTTACTAATACAATTAAAGTGGTTGTAAACCTTCACATATCCTCAGTGTACTGACTTGCCTCAGGTGATACACAGAGATGAAATGAATCCTCTTACATAAGTTGTACCTGTTTATCTTCTCAGAATTTATAAAGCTTGTCAGAGCTGTTGTAAAAAAAAAAAAAAAAAAGGCAGAGAGCTGAAATTACACAATGCAGAGCTCAGTAAGGGCAGGTCTGAGATTGGAGGGAAGGGTCACCCCCACTCCCCCCCTTCGCACAGCACACAGAAACAGAGCTGAGGCTGTTAATCACAGGCTGTGTGCTGGGGATTCCCCCAGTCACCTTTTTTCTCTTGGTGTCAGATAGAGAAATGAGGCAGCAGACAGAAATGAGACCAGTATACACTATAGAGGAAGATGCTTTGTTCATATTTCATGTCTGAGGTTTGCAACAACTTTAATCTGCATGATTTTGATGTATAAGATCCACATTGGATATAGCTCTGATTGGCTCATTTGGTTACAGGTGAGGGAAAGTAAGGAGAAGGAAAAGCTTGAGCGGAGGCTGCTGGATGAATTGTTCAAAATGTTCATGGACTCGGACTCCTTCTACTACAGCTGGACCTATGACCTGACCAACTCTGTGCAGAGGCAGAGCACGAGTGAGAAGACTGAACTGCCTCTATGGCAGAAGGTAAGTACCTACAAGGGTAGGTCTACCTACTCTTCTTTTTGTTTTTTAGGCATGCTGCTGCTTTGATGAAGGCTGAGTGGTGAATGAATAAGAGTGTGCTTTCCTACTACCTGTTGTGCCTTGCTCACTGTGTGTCAGCAGTGTGAGTGATGCCCCATCATGCATCGGGTAAAGGGGCTCCCCATTGTGTTGGTGGAATAGGGGATGCTACTATTTGTGTGTTTATCAGGGTGAAAGGCTCTCCTCTTTGTGTGTTTTTGGAATGAGGGGTTCCCTGTTTGGGTTGCTTAATGGGCGCCCCCCCATTAGTTATTGAAAGTGTAAGCCTCTCCTCAATTATCTTTTGTGGTGCGAGGGGCACTACCATTATGTGTTGGTGGCATGAGGGGTGTGTGTTGGCACTGTGAGGGGGTTCATATTTGTGGTGTTATTTTCTTTTTTTGGCATAGGGGAGCACTCCTGGTGGTGTGCTGGCAACGTGAGGGGTGCTTCTGCTTGAGTGTTGGTGGCATGAGGGGCACTCCTAGTTGTGTGTTGCCAGTGTGAGGGTCACTACCTGTTGTGTGTCCATATTCAGTATTCAGGGGTGCTCCTTGTATGTCAGCAGAGTATGGTTATGTGACAACAGCGGGGGGGGGGGGGGGTGCTTCTGGTTGTGTGCTGGCAGTGTAAGGAACGCTACCAGTTGTGTGTTGGCGGCATAAGGGGTGATCCTGGTTGTGTGTGCATTAATGCGGCCTCATTTTCTACTTTGTCATTAGGTGGATGAGCGATTCTTCTGGAACAGACACATGCTGCAGGATCTCATAGAGCTCAAGGTGACATATTTGTAATTGTATGGCTTCCACTGGATTACCAAACCCCAATATCCATAAGTGACCTCATTCGTACAGCGTATTCGTAAAGTATTCTCAGCACTTCACTTTTTCCACATTTTGTTATGTTACAGCCTTATTCCAAAATGGATTAAATTCATTAATTTCCCTAAAACGTCTTTCAGGACAGCACCTTAGAGAGATGGCTCCTCCCTCTCCTCATCAGGAAACACCCCATCCACCAGATTTTAAAAGGAGGCTTCTCCCACCATTCATCAGTTTTTGTGTTTCCTCCGGCCGAGGAACACCTCTGTGGGGAGCTGGGCTCTTAAGGTGCTATCCTGAGAGACCGGGCTTCCTACGTCCACCTACCCTTTTTTGGAGACGATTGCTTCTCCCATTCACGCGACCGACTGCAGTGCATGGGCTCCTTCTTCCTCTTCAGTGCTCTAGGCTGAGTCAAGACCCCGCAGAGCACAGCCCTGGGAAGGCATCTTGGAGGAGCGGAACGATTTTTCTTAGGTTTCCGCCGCCTTTTTTTCAAATTTGCCGCCATTTCTCCGGATCGAGTGACGCTCGTCCGGACCGGAAGTGAGGTTCCGGAAAGGGCAGCGTTCTGCAGGGGGCGTATGGCGTCATTTCCGCCGGACGCAGAGGAAGAAGGGAGGAGCAAGCTGGTGCCTTATTCCGGATCCGGTCCAGTGCAGGTGCGCTTTGGTCTCCGGAACCGGTACCGAAGCCACGGGTGATACCGCTGCCAAGCGATGGAAGCTTCTTCAGCGAGTGGGACAGGCACAGGCACCAGTAAGGCCCAGGTAAGGGGTATCTTTATATGGCCTATCTTACTGTGGGGTCTCTCTCCATCCCTTTTACTATCCCCCCGGTGGCTGGGGGCCTGTCAGGGCACATGGGACTTCCCTTTAAATGTCTTTCTGTGCACCTTGGTGACCCTGAGAATCAGGCTGACTCTTAAGAAGCATGTGTATGTTTTCCCATTCATGTCTTCCAGGCTAAAAGCTCTGAAACTGTTTTCAAGAGAAAGTGTCCTTCATGCAAAGCAAAGTTGTCGGAAAGTTGGAAAAAGACACTTTGCCAGGGATGTATTGATGCACTAGTAAAGGAAGAAGCATCTGCAGTTTGTGGCGATTTAGTCGCATCTGTGAGGAAGGAATTGGATGCTACCATCCAATCTTTTCGGTCATCCCTACAGGACCCTGCCCTGAGTCAGCCATCAGCCTCACTGTCCTCTCAGGGTTCACAATTGGTTCCTTCGGTGGGGACAGAAGGGGTTCCTTCCACCCAAGGAGATAATTCCCCCTCACATTCCAAGGAGGATTCAGAGGAAGAAGAGGAGGGAGGGGCACAAAGCAGGCCCACTAAATACAAACTATCCTTAGAGCAAGTGGATGGTCTCCTGAGGGCAGTTTACATCACCCTGGGTCTAGAGGAGGAAAAGAAGGAACTGTCCCTACATGACAAAATGTATGCAGGCTTGGAAGAGCCTAAGGGCCGTATCTTCCCAGTGCATCAGACCATCTCAGATGCAATAAAACATGAGTGGGCTGATCCGGAAAAGAAAACCTTCTTCCCTAAAGCCTTTAAAAGGCGATTTCCTTTTGATGAGGACCCAGGAGCTCCCTGGAATAAGATGCCAAAGATTGATGCAGCCTTCTCCCAGGTTTCTAGGTCAACAGACCTAGCATTTGAAGACATGGGAGTCCTGAGGGATCCCATGGATAAGAAGATGGACCAGCAACTTAAGAGATCCTGGCAATCCATCATGGGGAGTCTGAAACCTGCCATGGCAGTAACCTGTGTGTCCAGGAATTTGGAATACTGGCTTAGCCAGCTAAAAGCACACATCACAGCAGACTCACCTAAACAGGAAATTTTGGATTCCTTTTCCACGCTCTCCACGGCCATAGCCTTCATTGCTGACGCTTCAGCAGAGTCAGTGAAGATGACAGCAAGATCTGCAGCTTTATCCAACTCAGCCAGAAGGGCTCTTTGGTTAAAGACATGGCCTGGAGATACAGCTTCTAAAAATAAGCTGTGTGGACTTCCTTTTCAAGGGGATCTACTATTCGGGCCTGGGCTAGACTCTGTTCTAGATAGAACAGCAGACAAAAAGAAGTCTTTTCCTGTGAAGAAGAAACAGGCAGCAAAGAAGCTTTTTCGACCTCAAAAAGCTCAGCAAAATAGCAGACCCCAGGAGAAGAGAAGAAACTGGTCGACACAAAAACCCAAAGGGAAAGGAGGTGTTCTCTTCCATCCTCCTGTGTCAACCAACAAAACACAATGACAAGACATTGCCGGTGGGAGGAAGATTGAGGGAATTCCTCCCCTATTGGGCAGCCATAACAGAAAATCAATACATTCTGGGTATGCTGTCCCAAGGCTACAACATAGAGTTTTCAGAGACGCCACCCGAAAGGTTCTTTGTCACAAACCTCCCAAGAGATGCAGAAAAAGCCCTGGCTATGATGGACCTGTTAAAGGACCTGAGGCGACAGGGAGTTGTCTGTCCAATTCCAGTGGAGGAACAACATCAGGGATTTTATTCCCACATATTTTTGATAAAGAAACCATCGGGGGATTTTCGTCTTATACTGAATCTGAAACCATTAAACAGGTCAGTTCTGTACAAAAAGTTTCGAATGGACTCAATTCTTACAGTCAGAACCCTGTTAACAAAAGGATGCTTCATGGCATCAATCGACTTAAGGGATGCTTACCTACATATCCCTTTTGCCCCTCGCTCACAGAGATTCCTAAGGTTGGCAGTAAATCTGGGAAAGGAAATGCTCCATATCCAATTCAAAGCACTCCCTTTCGGGCTATCATCCTCCCCTCGTATTTTTACGAAGGTAATGGCAGAGTGTCTAGCTCCCCTCCGCCTTCAGGGAATCTCTGTGGTGCCTTACCTGGACGACCTGCTTTTCTTTGCCCCGTCAAAGGAAAAACTTCAAGAGGACCTGCACAAGGCAAGAGGTCATCTAGAAGCTCTGGGATGGATAGTGAACATCAAGAAATCGAATCTCACACCGGCTCAGCGGGTTCAGTTCCTAGGGTTTCAGTTATGCTCTGTGGAACAAAGAATCTTCCTACCAGAAGACAAACAGGTCAAAATACAGAATTTGGTAGCAAGGCTACAAACAAATCAGTGGTGGTCGATCAGAGAGATCATGTCAGTCCTTGGAAACCTGACTGCATCAATTCCAGCTTTCCAATGGGCAAGGCTGCATTTTCGACCACTCCAATATTTCCTCCTCAGAATCTGGGATCACAATCCAGAGACTTTGGACTTAAAGGTAAAAATCCCCACCAAGGTCAAGAGGTCCCTTTGGTGGTGGAGAAATCGGATAACCTTGTCTCAGGGTTTGGCCTGGTCCTTCCCGGCAGACCAGAGGTTAACAACGGATGCCAGCAGGTGGGGGTGGGGAGCCCACTGGAACCAAAACCTGGCACAGGGGGTTTGGTCTCAGACCGAGACAAGAAAATCCTCAAATTGGAAGGAATTAAAGGCAGTCGGCCTAGCCCTAACTGCCTTCTCTCAAAATCTTCAGGGGACTCATGTTCAAGTCCTTTCAGACAACGCCACTACAGTGGCATATCTAAACAAGCAAGGGGGCACAAGAAGCAAAACCCTACAGCTTTTGGCAACGGAAATTCTGCAATGGGCGGAAAGGCAGTTACTTTCCTTGTCAGCAATCCACCTAAAAGGTACACTAAACAGTGTGGCGGATTATTTAAGCAGGCAGAAGATCCGAGAAGCAGAATGGAGCTTGAACCCAGAAGTCTTTATGTTGATAACCAAGACTTGGGGAAAGCCAGAGGTGGATCTGTTTGCAACGAAAGAAAACGCAAAACTTCCACTTTACTTCTCACTCCACAGAAACGACAACTCTCTGGGAGTAGATTCCCTGGCCCATCCCTGGAGGTTCAGGTTGGGGTATGCCTTCCCCCCCTTCCAGCTCATTCCGTTGGTATTGAGAAAAATCCAAATGGAAAGAGCCTCAGTGATCCTGATCACACCTTATTGGCCCAAAAGGGTTTGGTTTTCGACTGTCCTTCAACTATCAGTCAAACCTGCTTTTCAGCTCCCTCTTCGTCAAGACCTACTGCTTCAAGGTCCAGTCTATCATCCAGAAGTGGAAAAGCTAAAGCTCACCGCCTGGTATCTGAGGAGCAACTGCTGAAAAGGAAAGGATTTTCAGACGCATTAATTGCTACTCTACTTTCCAGTAGGAAAAAAGTCACAAGGAATATATATGCAAAAGTTTGGAAGACATATAATACCTGGTGTGAATCGAAAGATCAAAAATTGAACAGTATTACTTCAATTTTGGAGTTCCTACAGGAGGGCGCAGGAAAAGGTTTGGCAGTAAGTACCCTCAAGGTACAAGTTACAGCCCTGGGGGTATTCTTGGAAAGGCCCATTTCTTCAGAATCTTTAATCATCAGATTCTTCAGGGCCCTTACCCGCTCCAGACCAGTGCCTGTCAGAAGCTTCCCCAAATGGGACTTGTCGGTGGTCCTTCAGGCCTTCACAAAGGAACCTTTTGAACCACTAGAAACGGTTACACTAAAAAACCTTACCCTCAAGACGGTCTTCTTGGTGGCAATAACATCAGCAAGAAGAATCAGTGAATTACATGCTTTATCAGCTATCGAACCTTTCTTGTCCATATATCCAGACAGGATAATTCTCAAGACGGATCCAGGGTTTCTCCCAAAAGTAGCTTCAACGAGAAACCGCTCACAAGAAATTGTGTTACCTACCTTCTGCCCTAATCCATCAGGAGATAAGGAAGAAAGCTTTCACTACCTAGATGTAAGAAGGGTTCTTATACACTACTTGGAGGTTACTAAAGAGTTTAGATCATCAAACTCTCTTTTTGTTCTTTTCTCTGGCAACAAAAAAGGTCGCCAGGCATCAAAAGGATCAATAGCCAGATGGCTCAGATCCGCTATTTCAGAGGCTTACTCCCAAATGAAATTTGTCTCCCCCGCAGGGGATCAGAGCTCACTCTACTAGAGCGTTAGCCACTACATGGGCAGAGAAAGCTGGTGCCACTCCAGAGCAAATCTGCAAAGCGGCTACGTGGTCAAGCTACTTTACATTTGCAAGACACTATAGGTTGGACCTTTTGGCAGCTGAAGATCAGGCTTTTGGCAGAAAGGTCCTGCAAGCTGTGGTCCCTCCCTAAATTGAGTAAGTCTCGATAATCCTCTCTAAGGTGCTGTCCTGAAAGACGTTTTAGGGAAAATTCAAGTTAGACTTACCGGTAACTTGTTTTCCAATAGTCTTTCAGGACAGCAGGAGGATCCCGCCCTATTGTATAAAATGTATTGCTGTGATTAACCATATCTGTTTATGTGTTCCAGCATGGGCCGGAGGTACTCTTCTACAAACTGATGAATGGTGGGAGAAGCCTCCTTTTAAAATCTGGTGGATGGGGTGTTTCCTGATGAGGAGAGGGAGGAGCCATCTCTCTAAGGTGCTGTCCTGAAAGACTATTGGAAAAATTGGAAAACAAGTTACCGGTAAGTCTAACTTGAATTTTCCTTAAAATTCTACACATAATTCCCCATAATGAAAACGTAAAAGAAGTTTCTTTGAATTCTTTGCAAATTTATTAACCACTTAAGAATCAATTTTGCTAGAAAATTACTTAGAACATCCAAACGTTTTTTTTTTTTTTTTTTTTTAGCAAAGACAATATTTTGTGTCACGTGGTATTTGTGCAGCGGTCTTTCAAGTGCAATTTTTTTGGGGAAAAAATACACTTTTCTAAATTTAACAAAACAAAACCGTAAAGTTAGCCCAATTTAAATTTTTTTTTTTGTATAATGTGAAAGAGGATGTTACACCGAGTTAATAGATACCTAACATGTGAATTTTTAAAATTGCGCACACTCATGGAATGGCGCCAAACTACAGTACTTAAAGCGGAGTTCCACCCGAAATTTATACTTACCTCCATCTTCTCGCTCCCGGTCACCTGAAAAACAAATGGATAATCGCAATTTTTTTTTTTTTTCACTTACCTTTTAGAGAAAATATACTCACCTTACTTCCTTCTTCCTCCCCTCGGCGGCCACGGCGATTCGTCACTTCCTGGCTTTTGCAATGATTCCTGGGAGCTGAACGTCATCGCTCCCAGGAATCATTGCGCCTGCACCGGCCCCGACGTCAGTTCCGGGGCGCGCGCGTCATCCCCTTCTAAACAGCTTCTGGGCATGCCCAGAAGCTGTGGAGGGATGACGCGCGCGACCCGGAAGTGACGTCGGGGCCGGTGCAGTGCATCGTGGGACCGAAGAAGGAGGAAGAGGACCGAAGAGGACGCGGAAGAGGATCGTGCTGGCTTCAAGCTGCCCACACCTGAGATGGCAGCGCTGGAGAAGACAATTTCAAGGTAAGTATATCTCCTGAAAGGTAAGTGCAACCCGGGACAGATCAGAGGCTAGCCATTGTGGAATGTGCTAGCCCTGACTGTCCCGGGGGTATTTTTGTAAAAAAATGTATAACCAGGGTGGAACTCCGCTTTAAGAAAAAAAAAAATCTCTATAGGCGACTCTTTGAAATGGTTATCAGTACAGAGTTAAAGAGGAAGACTTTTGCTAAGTTATTGCTCTTGCTCTAAAGATCGCAGCGATTTCCTGTGTGATTTAAACACTGTTTTACATTTGCGGGCGCAAGTATGACTGTTCTGTGGTGCGTGATCACGCGAGGACAGTGGCGCTTTACAAATCTATTGTATATCCCCAGTCCCAGGGGGTATACTCCCTCTCTCTGCTATAGGTACTCAGTTTTTTCTGCCTAGTCAGGAATAAGGACCTAGTTCCTTGCTGGGATTTCTGGTCCTGGCAGTTTTTTTCTTTTTAAATAGGATTTTTTTCTGCTGGTTTTTTCCTGTGAGATCTACAATCATCTGCCGGACTGGGCGACTGGCTGGATAATCTAGATCCAGTGGTCTTCACAGTCTGGCCAGCGAGCGCTCGCAGAAGACCTCAGCTCCGCGCTAGGTCAGCTGCGACATAGCCCCACTGGACGGGGGCTGGCCTGTGAGTGAAACGCCTTACAAGGTCTCATACGACCAGGTCTAAGCCCGAGTCACAGCGTTCCTCCTGGCCGACAGCCCCCCATTTCGATGGCAAGGAGTTCTTTCTGGAGCGGTGCCCGCCTGGTTCCTGGTATAGTGAGTAGCTGTCCCCCCTCTCCCCCTGGAGGGTTTTGGGGGGGATGTGGGCCCCTCCTTGGGACAGTCGGACCCCTGGGTTCCTCTCCTTCCCATTAGGCAACCCTTTTTCATCTGTCCCCCACCCTACCCCCCTCCACATATGCGGGGGCTGTGTGGGTGTTGTAACAGAATAAACGGCTGTGCGGTGGGGGGGATTTGTACCTGGTGGTGGCTCCTGCCAGGGCCCCCCCGTCCTGCCTTTGCCTGTCCTTGAGGCCTAGGGATTCCCTCCTGGGTCCCTGGAAGTCTTGTGGTGCCGCCATTTTGCTGTAGCCTGTGTGTTTCTATGCACGACGGCCAGGTTTGTGAAGTCCGGCAGCCATTTTGCAGTGGCCTGCCTTTGAAAATAGCCGAAGGCCATGACAGTGGAGCCCTGTGGGCGGCAATTTCGGTGGTGGGAGCCCCTCCTCATCGCCGCACGTAAAGTGCAGATCATCCTGGTGGCTGCAGGTGCCTGTTTCTGCTGGGTGGTGAGGTGGGGTTCTCTCCCTCTCTGCTGAGGCTCGCTTGGTGCTTTGTACCTAGGGACTCACCTTTAAGGATTCAGCTGACAGGAAGGCGGAGGCTGTGGCTTGCAGTATGTACCTTCTAACTGGTTCCGCACTGAGGCCGGTATTCACCATTGCTCTGGTGTCGCAAACTCTGACCGAGTGGGCTAAGCGTTTATGTCGTGACCTGGACCCACGGACAAGGCTTTTTCAGCATGAAGGTGCGCCCTCACCCGTATCGGGGGTAGGGGGATGTCTTCGTTGGTTTCTGGACTCGTGGATTTCCCTGGTACAAGATAAGTGGGTCCACAAAGTAATTTGGTGCGGCTACAAGATCGAGGTCACTCTTGTCCCCTGGGAAAGTTCTTTCCTTCCAACTGGCGCCTGTCCCTGGAACGTTTACAGGTCTGTTTTGGGGCAGTACAAGACCTGTTACTTCAAGTGGTGATTGTCCCGTTTCCAACTTCGGAACGTTTTATGGGTTTTTATTCCAAACCTGTTTACAGTTCCCTCGAAGGAAGGCAAGGTGCGTCCAATCCTGGACCTCAAGGCACTTAACTGCTCTGTGCGGGTGCAGAATTTCAGGATGGAGTCCATTCTTCACAAAAGTGTTAGCCCTGGTGCTAGCATTGTTACGACAACAGGGGATTGCAGTACTGGGCTACTTGGACGACCTACTTCTGTGAGCGGAGTCTCCTACTGCTCTGGTGGAAAACCTGGAAATCACTATACAAACTCTGCGGGAGTTCGGCTGGATTCTGAATTTTCAGAAGTCTGCTTTGGTTCCGTCCACAAAGCTGGACTATCTAGGTCTGACTCTGGACCTTAGCCAGAGTGTTCCTTCCTCTGGACAAACTCCAGAAATTGCAGGCTGCAATTTGTCTCCTGCTGTCCAGCAGATGGCCATCCCTCCGGACTTGCATGCGGGTGCTGTACCTGATGGTGGCTACCTTTTTTGAGGCGGTTCCGTTTGCACAGTTCCATATGAGGTCCCTGCAAAGGGAGATTCTGGCCAAGCGGGACAAGACTCCGCAGTCTCTGGACAATCAGATCCAGCTGGGATTCTAAGGTGGGCAGAACAGTTTGTTCCAGCTCTCTCCGCCATACACATTCCCGGGGTGGTAAACTGGCAGGCGGATTATCTCAATCGGCAGGCGTTGGACCAAGGGGAGTGGTCCCTTCACCCGGAGGTGTTTCATAAGTTGTATCTTCAGTGGGGCATCCCCCCAGGGTGGATCTGTTCACGTCTCGGCTCAACAGAAAGGTGCAGAGTTTTGTGGCTCGGTCACAGGATTCTCTGGCAGACACCACAGATGCACTGGTGGCCCCGTGGGGTCAGTATCGGCTAATTTACGCCTTCCCTCCTCTCAAGCTTCTGCCAAGACTTCTATGCAGGATAGAGGCAGAAGGGATTCCGGTCATTTTAGTGACTCGGGACTGGCCCCGCCGGGCTTGGTATGCCGACGTTTCTTGAAAGCTTCCTCTCAGGGAGGATCTGCTGTCCCAAGGACCAATCCTCCATCTTGCTTTACAGTCGCTGGCTTTAACAGCTTGGCTGTTGAATGCCAGATGCTGAAGGATAGAGGTTTATCTGAGTCGGCGATTCCTATGCCGTTAAAAGCTAGGAAATCTACTTCTAGGAAGATCGATCTATCGTACGTGGAAGACGTACATTGCGTGGTGTGAGTCTCTTGAGGTTTATTCTTGCTCCTTCTCGGTAGCTCGGATTTTGATCTTCCTTTTTAATGGGGGGGGGGGGGGTTGAACGGAAATTGGCCTTGAGTACCATCAAGAGCCAGGTGTCTGCTTTGGTGGTCTTCATCCAATGACCCTTGGCCACACACTCCCTGGTGCTTACTTTTCTTCAGGGTGTCTGACATTTTGGTTCCTCCAGTGCGGTCTCCGTTGCCGCCTTGGGACCTCAATGTGGTGCTTTTGGTCCTCCAGAAGCCTCTCTTTGAGGATCAGCGGGAGATTCCCTTGCTTGCACTGTCTCAGAAGGTGTTTTTTTTGGTGGCTATTACCTCTGCGCACATGGTGTCGGAACTGGCTGCGTTATCCTGTCGTTCACCTTACCTGGTGATTCACAGAGATAAGGTGGTGCTTTGCCAAGGTCCATCATTCCTCCCAAAGGTTGTCTCTGATTTTCATTTGAATGAAGACCTTGTGTTGCCTTCCCTTCCAAAGGAAATTGTCTTGCATGCCTTGGATGTGGTTCCGGGCAATTAGGGTGTACCTGGCAACTACAGAGTCTTTCAGGAAGTCAGACTCACTATTTGGGCTCACGAATGGGCCTCGGGAAAGGTTGTCCACTTCCTCTGCGACAATTTCTAGATAGATCAGACAGATGGTTATTCAGGCCTATTCCATCAGGGGGTCAGGTTCCTCCTTTCCCTGTCAAGGCACATGCTACTAGGGCGCTTAGTGTTTTTTCAGGTGGGCTCCAGTTGTTTTGGTTGAGCTCAGGTTGCCTGGTTGGCTACTGTTTAGCCTTGGGAATTTTTTTGCTGTTCCCACCCCTCAAGTTTGCTTTGGGATGTCCCAATTAGTTATGAAGATCAGGAGCTGTGTCCGTCAATGAACGAAAGAGAAAATGGGATTTTTGACTTACCGTAAAATCCATTTCTCTGATGATTGACGGACACAACACCCACAACTCTGTGGAGTTGTAATTCTTCTGACACTGCTTGTAACTAAACTAAGTACCTATAGCAGAGAGAGGGAGTATACCCCCTGGGACTGCCCATAGGCGTAGCCAGATTAGTTTTCTGCCTAGTGTTCTACTCCTCTAGGGGGCAGTATAACTCAATGGCTATGAAGATCAGGAGCTGTGTCCTTCAATGAACATCAGAAAAATGTAAGTCAAAAATTCCATTTTATTTTTTTTATTTTTTGCACTGTCCCTTTTTAAAAAAAAATGTTGTTTTTTTTTTTAATTTTTGTTTTTTTAAATACATTTTTAAAGATTTCAAACATCCATCTTTAATGTTGTCATTATGGGGTATTGTGTAAAATTTTGAGGAAAATAATACATTTATTCCAATTTAGGATAAGGCTGTAACATAACAAAATGTGGAAAAGGTGAAGCGCTGTGAATATTTTCTGGATGCACTGTATATTATAGATCAGTCAGGATTGTGGAACTCTTATTTCGAATTTGACTGTTGCTTGTTTAGTTCCTCATCACAGTTCTAGCTTATTGTGAGAAATGACTAAACGGGACAATGAGTCATACATTTTTTTTTTTTTTCTGAAATTTTGATGGGAATTTATTTATTCACACATTTTATTAGAGGTATTGATTAGATTATCAAATAACTATACCATTTTCATTGCATATTGTACTTTGTCAAACCCCATAGATTGTTAATCTTTGCATAATAAAGCGCTGACGTTTTGTATTGCTTAGTCTAGCTACTACTAGTCCTTATGAAATGTGGGGATTTTGGCTTTACTTGAAGGAAAGTTGAATCTGGCCTGTTATTATATTGATGAGTGATTGGGAATCAGCAAATCAGTGACTAGAATATTATACTAGGCTTTCCAGCTGCTGCCAGCTGTACAGCTCAGAGGAGTGGTAATAAAATATATCATTAAGGTTTCAATCATATGGGCGCTCAGCCACATACAGTGTAAGGAAACATTTGTTAATGTATTTGGAGTTTTGCTAAGTTGCCTGCAGGCCGCCTATATAAGTGAGTGAAGATGCCGCGGCTGTAAGAACTCACCTGTACAGCCAAGTTTACCTGGTATGCAGGGGTGGAGCCCTGCATCTGTCCCTGCATACCTGTCAAACTCAGCTGTGTGAGTTGAACAAGAGTAATTGCTTACTTTTATCTCTTTAAGGGCTCTTTCACACTTGTAGTCCGTCAAACGGACTCCACATTTCTCAGCGGGGGATCGATCCGCAAATTCCCCCGCTGAGCAGGAGGATGACAGCTGTGTCTCCGCGCTGTGTGCGGAGACACAGCTGTCAGTTCCCCATGCATCTCTATGGGGGAAATCTCTATGGGGGAAATCGTTCTCATTCGATCCGATCCGCTGGACGGATGGAAAATAGGGTTTCCATCTGTCCAGATTTGACGGATCGGGTCGGATGTCAGCGGACATGTCTCCGCTGCCATCTGATGCCCCATAGGAATGCATGGGGGGACCGTTCAGATCCGCCAAAAAAACAAACAGGAGCATCTGAACGGTCCGCCTGTGTGAAAGGGGCCTTATTCCCCCCCAAACCGCATGGGTGGACACATCTGCATTGCTGGCTGGATATCGTATTCTGACAACCAGTCCCCTCAGCTGTTGGAATACCTTAAAGGTGCCTGCATCCAATCCTCTGCCAATTTTCCACTCGGCTCTTTCAACAAAAGTTGAATGAAAAATAGAATTTTGTTGCTGGGTGGTGCTCACAGGGTCACAAATGGAACATATTTTGGACGATTCAATTTCAACGTGAATCGGACAAAATGTAATCCGTGTGTGGCCAACTGTGGGGTGGGAATGGAACAGCCCTATTATATGCACAGTTCCTGGCAAAAGTAGTTCCTAAAAGAGCTAAATACATTTCTTCCTTCAGATGATAGCACATCGTCCTCATCCCCTGTCACTAGTGGAATAAATGGCATATGGATGATATAAATCGGGGGTCTCCAAACTTTCTAAACAAAGGACCAGTTTACTGTCCTTCAGGTTTTTTTGGGGTGGCCAGTTGAAGTAGAAAATGTCCCAGTATCCTTGCCCCATCATTGGTATCGGTTGGAGGAATAGTGCCCCAAAATAGTTTTAGGGCTGGTTCACACCACATGCAGTCCAGCACATTTTTATTTATTTTTTTTAACATAAAAAAATGCATGGATAGTAGCTTACATGGTTTCCAATGGCATAGTTCATACCAGTGTGATCAGTTCCAGGAAAGAAAAGTAGAAGATGCTGCATATTTCCTGCTCTGATTTGCACTGGAACGTGTTAAATGTTCCCTAAATGCACGTCATTATTAAAGGTGAAATATGTAATGGAACCCATCAAAACACTTGGAACGCCATAAACACGCGCATGCAGGAACAAATCCGGACGGTGGTTCTTTGGTATGAACCAGCCATCAATGAAAGGAATAGTGCCCCATTGATGGTGTCAGTAGAGGGAATGTTGCTCCATCATTGATGTCGGTTAATGGAGTAGTGCCCCAAGGGCCAGATAAAGGCAAGCAAAGGGCCACATCTGTCCCCCGGGCTGCAGTTTGGAGACTACTGATATAAATTATAGAGACAGCAAAAAGCTGCCAGATTTGCAAGTGTGGCTGCATACATCTCTCTTAGGGTGAACTCACACAGGCCATTAGTGCACCTTGTGGATTCCAGCCGTATAATCTGTAGATTCCTCTATGTGCAATGACAGGGTGTGTGTGAAGAGCTGAGACTGCTCAGCCCATACAGTGCAATGACAGGCTGATGGCGGCTGCAGCTTTCTGAGACTGTATGCACAGTCAGTCCTGGACACTTTTAAATGCAAACACTTTGAAACTGCAAATTTGCAAAACAAACAAAAAACAAGGTAGTTTGGCTTTGAGTTGTTGTGGGTCATTGTCTTACCAGAATAATCAACTTTTTCTTTTTTTTTTTTACGGTTTCCTAATTGACAGTGTAAAGCTGGTATTAAATGTATACATTTCTTTTCATTCAGCCTTCAGAATCTAGCAGCTTCTATCCACACAAACAGCACAGGCTGACATATCTCCCACTGAGGACTATTGTATTCTGGCAGTCAATAGTGCCTGCATCTGATTGGATGCAGATACTTTTCGGCCAGGAATTTTGTTGATGCTGGTGTTACTGACAGGGCCACCCATGGGGCAAATTTCGGCTGATTCTGCATGAAATGGCTGAAATTGAACTGTTTGGGCCCTGAGATTTATTAATGTTTAGTAGAATCCATTCTCTCTCAATCTACACAGGATTTCCTGTACCCCTGGCTGCCACAAAACCCCAAGCATTTTTTAATGCTTGGGGATGGAAGGGGTGAGAAGAGGAGGAAACCTCTAAGGCAGGGGTCTCTAAACATCGCAAACAAAGAGTTGGTTTACTGCCCTTCAAATATTAGGAGGAGGGGGGGAGCCGGACTGGGTCTGACAGACTTGGTGGTCAGTGGGAATAAAAAAATTACATCATTGGTGTTGGTGAGGGGAATGGTGCTCCATCACTGGTGTCAGTTGGCGGAATAGTGCCCAATAATTGGTGTCGATGGGAGGATTGGTGCTCCCTGTCTTCGGTGTCAGAGGAAGGAATAGTGCCTAATAATTGGTGTCAATGGGAGGAATAGTGCCCAATAATTTGTGTTAATGGGAGGAATAGTGCCCTGTCTTTGGTATCAGTGGAAGGAATAGTTCCCCTAGGGCTGGATAAAGGCAAGCAAAGGGCCACATCTGGCCTGTTGGTCACAGTTTGGAGACCACTAAGGTGTTTTGTTTTCTTCAAAGGCTTCTTTTTCTATGAATAGGTTCAGTTTTTCTTTTCATTTATAATGGAAACATTTTAAAATAATTTTATTTAAACCCACTCTTAAAATAATTGTGGCTTACCTGATTGTTGTGTACTTTGGATATAAGATAGATGCTCCTTGTACAATCTACATCAACACCATCAAATATTACAGTAGTGAAACCACTGGAAGGGTGCCTAAACTTCTGCATGTGCCGCATGTTATCCAGTCTTCTAATATTAGTTTGTCTTTTTGTGGTATAAATTGGAAAAACAGTCAATTCAACCAAAAGTGCCCAAACCTAGCGTGACTTTGTAGGTCTGTATATCTATCTGTATGCAAATGATTACATAAATATTGTAAACCTCATACTATGACCTGTGCATACCATCTGGATTTATTGAGTGGCTGTATAGGATTGGGATGTTTTTTTTTCTGTAGGACCAATACAAGAGAGCTTGTAGTTAAATATATTTCATGTGTGTAGGACCAGCAGGGAGGATACTGGATCCTGCCCATCATACAGGGCTTCGTTCAGATAGAGGAGCTGGTGGTGAACTATAACGAGTCTTCAGATGATGATAAGAGCAGCCCAGAGACCCCTCCTCAGGAAAACGTGTGTGTGGATGACATACACCCCCGATTCCTGGTGGCCATCATTTCCCGAAGGAGCCGACATAGAGCAGGTAAGCCTTTCTCTGCCATCACAGGTTGGAGGGGTTGGTTCTGTTTTGGGGTCTTACGTTTGAAGGTGATGTATTTGTGTGTTGCCCATGGTGGAAGATTTATCTGTGGGGTGGTGGTGGGAGATGGGTAAGAAGATGTCCTCCTGGTTGTTTTGCTGGTGGGGGAGAGGTCTCGGTAGGGTGTTGCTGGTGAGTGGGAGATATGTCTGTGCAGTGTGTCCTGGCCAAGGGGATTATAGTCTATGTAGTGTGTCACCAATGTTCTTTATTTATTTTATTTATATATATATATATATATATATATATATATATATATATATATATATATATATATATATATATATATAATCAGCATGTGTCTGACAACACTGCAACTTATGCCTGAACAGTGAATGTGGAAGATGTTGCTAGTGAGGAGGAAACCTCTTTGGGGCATCACCAAGAGAGGGAAAAGATGTCGGTAAAGTGCCGCCATTGAGGAAGGAGGGAGGGTGTTTATGGTTGCTGATGGGGGAGATGCCTTTGTGTGAGAAGGGATGTTGGTGGGGTTTTGCCGGTGAGAGAGGGGAGATATCTTTGTGGTGTGTCATGGTAGGGGGTCTGTTGTCAGTAGGTGTTTTCTAAAGCGTGTTTCTTTTGTTCTTCTAGGAATGAGATACAAGCGTCGTGGAGTGGATAAATCTGGAAATGTGGCGAACTATGTGGAGACAGAGCAGTTCATCCACGTCCATAATCACACACTGTCCTTTGTACAGACCCGTGGCTCCGTGCCAGTCTTTTGGAGCCAAGTGGGTTATCGCTATAATCCACGTCCTCGTTTAGATAAAGGTAAATGTTCTGTGATTCATGGAAGGTTTTTGTTATAAGGCAGAGTATTCAGAGGGCATCAGATGGGTGTTGTGTATGTTGTGTGCGCCATGTAAGGTCTGTGCAGTGTGTTGTCTGCACTATGGACAATCTGTGCTGTTTGCTCTGTGTATGCTGTGTGTATGCTGTGTGTGTACTGTGTATATCCTGTATTGTGTATTCTGTGTATATCCCGTATTGTGTATTCTGTGTATAATCCTGTATTCTGTGTGCATTTTTCGTACTGTGAATGCACCCACCTCCTTCACTTCCTGGTTGTGCAAACTTTTCAGAGTCAGTGGACGGCGGTGGGAGCACATCTATTTATCCCTAAGGGCCCTTTCACACCCTAACGCAGTTGGATGCATTTGGAACTGCTCTCCAACTGCGTAGACAACGCAAAATCAAGGTAATCCTATGGGCATAGTTCACATCATTGCAATGTGAACTATGTGCATGGTGTGGTGCAGTGCGTTCCCTGCATTTGCGGTGCGGAAAACAGCAGCATGCTCTTCTTCTTTTTTTTTTTTTTTACTGTGCTTGACTGCACTGCAATGATGTGAACTGTGCCCATAGGATTACCTTGATTTTGGGCTGTCTATGCAGTTGGAGTGTAGTTCAAAATGCAGCCAACGGCCCTAAAAAAAAAAAGTAGAGCATGCTTTACGCACCGCAAATGTAGGGAATACGATACAAACAATCTGCGCCTCTTTAAGCCAAAAAAACCAAGCCCAAAAACATATACAAAAATGCATAAAACACATGCAAAACGCATTCAAGCAAACATCAAGCGCGCTTCAAGTGTATGAAAACATGCAATTATGTGCAGTTTTCGGGGGGGGAATGGGCCCTTTTACTAAGGCATGTGTGATACTCTAAAGTGGTTGGAAAGGCAGGAGATTTTTATCTTAACGTATTCTATGCATTAAGATATAAATCCTTCTGTGTGCAGCAGCCCCTCTCACCCCCTTAATACTTACCTGAGGTCCATCTCGATCTATTGATGTTGCACAAGTGACTCGGCTGTCTGGGATTTCTCGCCTCATTGGCTGAGACAGCAGCTTGGCGCCATTGGCTCCCTATCAATCAAAGTCAGTCAGCCAATGAGGAGAGAGGGGGCGTGGCCAGGCCGCTGCTCTGTGTCTAAATGAACACAGGGCTGTGGCTTGGCCCGGGTGCCCCCATAGCAAGCTGCTTGCTGTGGGGGTGCTGAACAGGAGGGAGGGGCCACGAGCACAGAAGAGGGACCCGAGAAGAGGATCTGGGCAAAACCAGGTGCACAGAGCAGGTAAGTATAACATGTTTGTTATTTTTAACTTAATAAATTCTCTCTTTTTTTTTTTCTATCACTTTAAATACTGTTTTACATGTATTATGTCATATGTGTTCTGTGACTGTTTATTGTGTAATTAATTTACAATGAGGAATAACTGTTTTATTTTACTTCAATGATCAGTATAGATATAGAATATTATGTCCTGTTAATCGGTATGGATTATGGCATCGTGTGTTGCATACGCTCCTGTGAGTAGTTGTATGACAAGTATTTGCTAGTATTGCTCTCAAGTGAATAGTAGTAATTAAGAATAATAACCTTTTACACTGCAGAAATATTATGTTATTTTACACTGGTGATCAAGTATATTGTATAGAATGCTGTGTTCCATCTGGCATAATTCCTTTCTTTAGGGGAGAAGGACACCAGCCCATATTTTTGTCTACACTTTAATAAAGAACTTGAGATCTATAAGAAGCAGGTAGGTCTTTGTCATTTGGCATTGGGATACAGGTGATGGTGTGGTGTTATATTTCTGAACAGTAATCTTATGGTTCTTTCTACATGACAGGTTATTGTTAATCTTGTGGATCAGGCTGGCAGGGAGAAGATCATTGGGGATTCCTACCTGAAGCAGGTCTTGATGTTTAATTGCCCCAGTCTCACCTACATCAGCTTTGACTTTCATGAGCATTGGTAGGTTCATCTTCCTGTGTTACTGCAGTCATCTCTTCTAGTAGGCAAAATGTTTGTGGCTTTTACACTGAGCCATGGCAGCATTACCTAAGCCGATTATTAATAAATATCAAACAGACTGCTCTACATCGATCTCTCGGCTGTTGTGCCCATCCCCTTTCACCAGCTGCTGGTCTGGTTTGTCTTGCCAGCAGATTAGTACTAAATATTTGATGGATTCGCTGCATTAACCAGACCTTGGAAAACCTTTTTTTTTTTTTTTTTTTTTTTTTTTACTTAAATTGCACAGGCAATACATCTTGCATGCTAAAAAAAAAAGAGCTGGCAATAATCGCAAGTACAAATCCGGCATGGTGGTTGTACCTAACTTGACTTTGGTACCCAAATCAGCCTGCCCATAGATGGTTTGCATCTTGGCTGGTCCCTGCTGAACTGGCTGAGATTCGAACCATCTTAAGACTTGGCAACGTGCCACAACCTGAGAGAAGATTTTATACACACAGCTTCTTGCTTTGTGCACTGGTCCAAATCATTTGGTGGAGGGGGATTTGGAGATGGCCCTTTCCTGTTCCAACATGACTGCACACCACTGCACAAAGCAATGCCCATAAAGACATGGATGAGCGAGTTTGTAGTGGAGGAACATGACTGGCCTACACAGTCCTAACCTCAACCCGAAAGAACACCTTTGGGATGAATTAGAGCGCAGACTGAACCAGGCTTTCTCGTTCACATCAGTGCCTGACCTCACAAATGTGCTTTTGAAAGAATGGTCAAACGATCCTACAGACACACTCCTAAACATTGTGGACAGCCTTTCCAGAAGAGTTGAAGCTGTTATAGCTGCAAAGGGTGGGCCAACTCAATATTGAACCCAATGGACTAAGACTGAGATGCCATTAAAATTCATGTGCGTGTAAAGGCAGGCGTCCCAATACTTTTGACTATATGTATGTGCTGCCCAGAATGCAAGTACCGCTTGCATGTGTGTATATAATATACATGAGAAATAATACAAAACTATAAGGCAGTGTAGGCAAAAAAACACCGCCTATGGGGCAAAGCCCTTATGAGTTTGAAACACAATTTTCTAAACTAGACATAGAACATCTCACTATAACAGAGAAATTCCCTCACCCTTCCTCCCTCCCCCCGAAAAGAACCAGCTTACTCCTTGCTATTCAAAAAAGTAAAAAAAAAAAAAAAAATCAGGATATAACGTGCACCAGATATAGTATAGGTTTGGATGTGAAGGCACAAACTAACCAATAGCTATCCAGCCTATCATATTAAGTGTGTGTTCACTTATCTACGAGGTCCATAGGGCTACCTAATATTACCTAGCTCCCTTATTAAACCACTCATCTGTTTATTTTGAAAACGGGTAGTTCTACCCCACCGTGGAAGTTGTGTTAATCCAAGACTGCCATACTTTTATCCCATTTTTTTATTACAACCCTGAGATTGGAGGGACAAACTGTTTTTTTCCAGTGTAAAAGTACTGCTTTTTTTGGAATAGGAGGATAATTAAGAGTTTTCTATGAGCAAGGGATAGCACAACTTCATCTACCAGGCCCAGGAGACAGACTCTAATTGACATAGGAATGGGGACTGCTAGAACCTCTGAAATACAGGAGGGTGACCTCAGTCCAGAAAGTCTGGATCTGCTGACACCTCCAAAAAATATGGTCAGCATTAGCGGGAGAAAATGGAACTGCACCAGCATTCAGCTGAGGAGGTGCGATTAGATATTTGCCAGTCTGGCCAGGGTATAGTAAATCCCGTGGATGCATTTGAACTGAATCAACCTATCCCTGGCAGCTATGAGATGTTTGAAGTTTTTTTCCCACAGGTCGTCCCAGTCCTCTCCCTGAATATCTGGTACCTCTACAGCCCACTGCTCTCTGCATCTAGTTACAAAAGACAGAGCCTTTTTGAATAACTTTATATACTACTGATAGGGTTTTGGCTAAATCACCAGCTGACAATAGGTCTTCAAGGTTTGAGGGCAGAGTCTCTACCCTCACATCTCTAAATTGGCTTTGAAATGTGTGGCGCAATTGAAAAATTCAAAAAAGGTATGAATTAGGTAGGTCATGTCTTGCTTTTAGTTGATCAAATGTCAGGAGATCCCCTTCCCTAGTGATGTCCCCCAATATCTTAATGCCTCTGGTCGCCCATATCATGGGATTAGGCAGGGAGTAAAAGTGTGAGAGACAAGGATTCATCCAGAAGCGGGTGGACAGCGATATGCCATTATAACTTGGACATGCCAATTTAGTCGTTACTTCCCATGCTTTAATGGTAGCTTTCATTGTTCGGGTCAAGGGGAGGTCGGACTTTGGGCCTTTGTACAGTGCTAACCCCAGACTCTGATAAGACCCAAGTTGTGCTACGTCAGGTACTGTGGCCGAGTCCCCATCATTTGCCATCAACCAGCGACGGGCAAACAGCATTTGCCCTGCCAAGGTAGTATTTTTGCCAATCCGGTAGTGCCAACCCACCCTGGCCACAGGGTTCTTGTAAAACTCTAAGCCCTATATGGAGGGGGGATCCTGGAGACCAGAGGAATGATCCAATAATGCTATACAATTTCCCGAAACAGGATTTGGGTACTCAAATTGGAGAGTGCCGCAGGAAATAGAGAATGACTGGCAGTACCTTCATTTTAAGAAGACTGATTCTCCCAATCAGTGACAAAGGTCGTTTTTTCAATGCTTGTACTTTTTTGTTGGAGTTGTGCTACCAGTGGGGGAAGGTTCAATATGAAATAGTCCCCAACCTTTGCAGTAACCTGGACGCCTAGGTATGTAATAGATGAGACCCACTGTAACGGGAGCCTGGGGTTGGCCACGGTCCTTGCATTGTCCTTTAGGATGGATGATTTTCCCCAATTTACCTTGAGTCCAGAGTATATGGCAAACTCATTTAGAATGGTCAGCCCTGCTTTGAGAGAAAGTCTTGGGTTTTTAAGAAATCGGAGTTGGGTCATCTGCATATAATGCTAGGCATTCCCGTATAGTATCCACCTGGATAGCCCCCACCGCCTGTAATGATCTAAGGGCAATCGCATATAGGAAGGGGGAGAGCGGGCACCCCTGTCTAGTACCCCTACCTATATCAAAATGGTGCGAGACAGAGAATCCAAGCCGAATCGCCACACAAGGGCTACTATAGAGCATAGGTATCTATCTTCGGAACTTTGGCTTGAAGCACATAAGCTCCAATACCTTGTGCATATACTGCCAATTCCCAGAATCGAAGGCTTTCTTTATGTCTATAGATACTATAACCCTAGTGGGCGACTCCGCAGTGGATAATTAAATGTGAGTGTGTAGTCTCCTTATATTGGTGTCTGTGGATTTCCCAGGCATAAATCCCACATTGATCAATATTGACTAATTAAACGGGTCGCTAGCACTTTAGTTAGAATTTTCAGGTCCATATTTAATAAGGCTATGGTACGATAGGACGAACAAGCCCTCGAGTCCTTGCCTGTTTTTAGGAGTAATATCATATATGCGTCCAACATGGAGGTAGGGAGAGTCTGTTGTTCTAAACAGTGAGTCAGGAGGGCACTGATCCTAGGGGCTAACTGTTCTGCATAAGATTTGTAGAAATCTGCTGGGAAGCCGGCTGGCCCAGGGGCTTTGTGTGAAGGGAAGGCTGATATAGCTGCCTCTACCTCCAATGGCGTGATCCAAGCCTAGAGGGAATCCCTGTCTACCTCCGACAACACCGGGAGTGTCCGACCCCCCCCCCCCCCCCCCCAGCAGATTCTCCAAAGCAGAAAGGTTGTACGAGGGAATAGGGGCATACAGACAGGAGTAGTAACTGTCAAATTCTGTCAATATAATAGATGGGTCTGTCTCTAGGTCAATACCAATCTGTGGAATGACGGTTATACTCACTGGGGTCTTCTGGTCTGCCACCAACATAGCCAATAGCTTACCATTTTTGTATCTTGCGTGAATCGAGACTCCACCCTACGCCCGGCTTTAGTGTGCACCAAATTGTGAAGTGCAGAGAGAGAAGACGCCGCTCCTCCAAAAGGATAGTACAGCTGGCATCTGAGAGAGAAGTGGTGTGTTCCTTCTTTCACTCGCGTTCCCTGTTTTTCAAAACCACAATTTCAGAATTATGATCTTTGCGTGCTATTTTGATTGTTGAAATGCATTCCACCCTAGTCACTGCCTTAAATGCATCCCACACCACCGTAGGCTCAGCCGAGTCAATGTTTGTGGACCATTATGAAATTATAGACTTTTGGAAAGGAGAGGAAACCTGATAAATTTGCAACCAGCCCAGGGATAACCTCCATCCCCCCTACTGGTCCCAGCTGGAAAAACCAGTGTGACAGACAGCGGGTTATGATCAGAGATGCCCCCAGCCAAAAATCAGTCTCCTGAATTAATGGTAGAAGGGAGAAATTACCGAAAGCCAGGTCTATTCTAGCTGAGGAGCGAAGAGTGGTGGAGAGATGAGAATAAATCGTGGCTTCTGGATGCCTCCATCGCCACAACTCAGCAGACCCCGCAGCAGAGGCCCAGAAGAGCAACTCAGTGGAGCCTGGCCTGTTGGGGTTGGAAGAATCCAAGGCAGGGTTAAGTATGACATTGCAATCGCCCATCAATATTATGGGTAGATGGGCATGTGGAGCCAATGTCAAATAGCAATTGAGCCTGTAAAGGAGGAGGTGTATGTATGTATGTGTGTGTGTGTGTGTGTGTATGTGTGTGTATATATATATATATATATATATATATATATATATATATATATATATTTACTAGCAGAAGTTTGATGACAAATGTCTAATACCACAGCCACATATCAACCCCCCCCCCCCCCCAGATCAGAAAAAACACCTGCCGAATAGTACAGGGAATTGCCTTGCTAAGTAGAATGGAGATCCCTCTTGCAAAGGTGGAACACAGAGTGGAGAGCCCTCTGTACCCAAGCTCTACGTAGGGATGACATTTTGCCACCATCAAGGCGAGTCTCCTGCAGGAGGACCACATGTGGCTTAAACTGTTTAAGGTATTGGAATATCGCTGCCTGTTTGAACTTATTCTACATCCCTCTAAGATTCCATGAGAAAAATGTTATCGCATTAGTCATGAGAACACATCCCAAAATAAATGTCCCAATAAGTGAGAGACAACTTTTTCGATGGGAATAGAAAGGCTTCGGACAATTATGTGATACCTCATAGTTATGGTTGGTATAGAATATAATAGCAACTGTTGGTTAGCTGGTTGAACCACCCCCCCCCCCCCCCCCCCGTTCTGGTATGCAGCTTGATCCTGAAAACAAAGAAAAGCTGTTGAGGTTTAACCGCTGGTCACTACAGTTTGGTAGTTCTAGGTGACTAATCCACATCCCCAACGGGAGACTCCGTATAGTCGGGTCTAGTATCAGTGCCCATTCAAGGCAAAACCACCAGCATTAAAGTGCTTCAAGGAAGTAGTGATTGGTGGAGATTAGTGTATCAACGTAGGATATAGGGCAGTGATGGCGAACCTTGGCACCCCAGATGTTTTGAGACTACATTTCCCATGATGCTCATGCACTCTGCAGTGTAGATGAGCATCATGGGAAATAAAGTTCCAAGTGAGTGGGGTGCCAAGGTTCGCCATCACTGATATTAGGGTTTAGTCTGAACCACTATATATGTCAATTTAACTTTAATGGAAAAGGACGTGGAAAGGAGAAGATAACAAAAGCTTAACAAGGGGCCCCTGGATAAAGAACCCTGAAACCTATTCAGGCACACATTTTGTTTACTGGGCAACCACTCAGAGGCCTCTTGTGGGGTGTCACAAAATTTTACAGACCCTTTCTTAGATGCAAAGCCTGCTGGGATATAACATGCTGTATTTGATTTCTCTATCCCTCAATCGCCTCCGGACATCAGTAAAAGACTGCCTCTTCCTCTGTGTTTCAGCTGAAAAATCAGGAAACCAACATTATGTGCCCATTTTCCAACTTGAGATCCTGATATTTTCTTTCTTCAGACAGTAGCTCTAGGAGGCCTATTACCCATGGGGACATGGTGAGCTCTCTACCACATATGTTGGCGGGGAGATCTTCCAGGGAGAGAAGCTGCTTAAAGAAAAATTACAGGCCTGTTCTCTTGAGACCCCTCTGGAACCCCACCACCCGCACATTATTCCGTCTGTTTATCTTCTGCCTAATCAGCTTTATGATGTAACGATCTTACCAGGCCATGGGAGTGTGTGTTATCTTCAATCTCTGATATTCTATCTTGGGCTAATGTAAGGTGACCTCTGATCTTATCTAAATTGTGTCTAATGAGGGTACACTCAGAGGCTAGGTGGTCCATACGGCCTTGCATGCATCAATGGCTTCCAGGGTGAGCTTAGTGATGGCGGCAGGGTCAGCTTCTGGCTCCTGGGACGATGATGGAAGTGTCCCAGGGCGCTGAACCTCTGGGTCTGTTACCTGCTCCATCCTCATGTCTCACTGACTGCTGCCGGTGAGGACGACACTGGCGCCAAGATGGCGGAGGCGAGGCCTGGGCTTTTGCCTCATGAGCGGGTCTGCTGCTGGTCTAGCGGTGCTTTCCCTTTGGGTTTTATTGGCGATGCTCGACATCCCCAGGATGGCAGAAACCTTGGCTACCGGTTGATGGGCAAAAGACTGGTGATGTATGGCATTGGGAGCGGATAATGGCAGGTTAACGAAGCTCCAGGAACACACGTCTCGCCGTGATCACATCCAGTCATGCCCCCCCCCCACAGCCGCTGCATATTCCATTGGTTTTGAGGGACTGCTGTACATTGCTTCTGTACTCCCAGGCAGCATATTATGCCTGAATGTACGCTGTATGGCCCTCTTGTAGACATGTGCATGAAGCCAAAGCCTTCAATTTTTTTTTTATATAAATTCTACACTATTAACTATTTCATGAACAAACACACACATTATAAGATGACGTTGTTTTCCTCAGAAACCCAAAAGTAATGCAGAATTTTAAGAAATAAACGTGTCTGCTACTGAGCTCAGGCTGTTAACCCTTTTGATGCTGGAGTCAAAAAAGCTAAACTTTTAGCACACTGACTATAAATAAAACATAATAGAGATATTCAGTATTGTGAGGCTCCTATGCTTCTCACACACTGTCCTTTTTGTCATGACAATGCTCTCCCTGGTCAATGCAACAAGACTGGCCCTGTACCTTGTCATCATTGCTGGTGAGATTATATTAGACCTTCGGATCCTGATGGAGAATTAGTAAATGGCCTGGTACACTATGTAATATTGAGATCGTTCGGATGGGCTCCTGTTTACCTTTTCTCTGGTTGTATTTCATGTCACCAGCCGTGGGATGAAGTTTGAGAACGTGCAGACGCTGAGTGACGCCATCAGTGATATTATAACTGACATGAAATGGTGTTGGTGAGTGTACAGATTGTGAGACTCCAATTCTGAGACTTGTAGAGATGCATACTTACATATGTCTGATTTATGGGTAGGGTGGATCAGGCTGGAGTCATCTGTAAGCAGGATGGTTTTTTTCGAGTGAACTGTATGGACTGCCTGGATAGGACGAATGTGGTTCAAGCTGCCATTGCTCGTGTTGTCATGGAACATCAGGTAATATTATTGGAATTACAAAGATACCAAACATTTCCATGCACCTCCCACTTCATTACTCCTAACCTGACCTGCACATTAAAGGCTTCATATTTTCCTAGTCCCTCTACCTACCCATTATTTTACCTTGCTGTCAGTCACATCACCCAACTTCTTTTCAACTTTATAGTCCTTATTGTCACCTCCCGCCCCCACGTTTCAACTTTCTACACATTCCTATTCATCCCTTTGTGCTGCCCTTCTGTTTATATGACATATTCTGCCTAATTACGGGCACTTCGTAGATGGGCAATAGTGATTAGATTCTTATTTCTATCTCTGCATTCCCTCAGAGCATTCAGGGTTGTGGAGGGAATCCAAACACACCAGTTTTTCTTTGTGATCGAAAATAGATTGTGGCTATCATCCAAAATATGTAATCTGTGACATGGAAATGATCAGTCCCTTCAAGTTATCTTCTTTATGTTAATCTGTCATTCATATTTGTCGTCCTGTTTATATTCACCACCCATAGTCATCCTGTCTTTTTTTTTTTTTTTTTTAATAGTCCCCCCCCCCCCCCCTCCCAGAGTCCTCCTATTGTTTTTAGACCCCTCTGAGTCCTAATGTCACTTATCTTTCCCTCCTGTCATATATAGTCCCCTCCCAGGATCCTCCGGTCACTTCTAGGCCCCTCCCAGGATCCTCCGGTCACTTCTAGGCCCCTCCCAGGATCCTCCGGTCACTTCTAGGCCCCTCCCATTATCCTCCGGTCACTTCTAGGCCCCTCCCAGGATCCTCCGGTCACTTCTAGGCCCCTCCCAGGATCCTCCGGTCACTTCTAGGCCCCTCCCAGGATCCTCCGGTCACTTCTAGGCCCCTCCCAGGATCCTCCGGTCACTTCTAGGCCCCTCCCAGGATCCTCCGGTCACTTCTAGGCCCCTCCCAGGATCCTCCGGTCACTTCTAGGCCCCTCCCAGGATCCTCCGGTCACTTCTAGTGCCCCTCCCAGGATCCTCCGGTCACTTCTAGTGCCCCTCCCAGGATCCTCCGTTCACTTCTAGTGCCCCTCCCAGGATCCTCCGTTCACTTCTAGTGCCCCTCATAGGATCCTCCGGTCACTTCTAGTGCCCCTCATAGGATCCTCCGGTCACTTCTAGTGCCCCTCATAGGATCCTCCGGTCACTTCTAGTGCCCCTCCCAGGATCCTCCGGTCACTTCTAGGCCCCTCCCAGGATCCTCCGGTCACTTCTAGGCCCCTCCCAGGATCCTCCGGTCACTTCTAGGCCCCTCCCAGGATCCTCCGGTCACTTCTAGGCCCCTCCCAGGATCCTCCGGTCACTTCTAGGCCCCTCCCAGGATCCTCCGGTCACTTCTAGGCCCCTCCCAGGATCCTCCGGTCACTTCTAGTGCCCCTCCCAGGATCCTCCGGTCACTTCTAGTGCCCCTCCCAGGATCCTCCGGTCACTTCTAGTGCCCCTCCCAGGATCCTCCGTTCACTTCTAGTGCCCCTCATAGGATCCTCCGGTCACTTCTAGTGCCCCTCATAGGATCCTCCGGTCACTTCTAGTGCCCCTCATAGGATCCTCCGGTCACTTCTAGTGCCCCTCCCAGGATCCTCCGGTCACTTCTAGGCCCCTCCCAGGATCCTCCGGTCACTTCTAGGCCCCTCCCAGGATCCTCCGGTCACTTCTAGGCCCCTCCCAGGATCCTCCGGTCACTTCTAGGCCCCTCCCAGGATCCTCCGGTCACTTCTAGGCCCCTCCCAGGATCCTCCGGTCACTTCTAGTGCCCCTCCCAGGATCCTCCGGTCACTTCTAGTGCCCCTCCCAGGATCCTCCGGTCACTTCTAGTGCCCCTCCCAGGATCCTCTGGTCACTTCTAGGGCCCCTCCCAGGATCCTCCGGTCACTTCTAGGCCCCTCCCAGGATCCTCCGGTCACTTCTAGGCCCCTCCCAGGATCCTCCGGTCACTTCTAGGCCCCTCCCAGGATCCTCCGGTCACTTCTAGGCCCCTCCCAGGATCCTCCGGTCACTTCTAGGCCCCTCCCAGGATCCTCCGGTCACTTCTAGGCCCCTCCCAGGCCCCTCCCAGGATCCTCCGGTCACTTCTAGGCCCCTCCCAGGATCCTCCGGTCACTTCTAGGCCCCTCCCAGGATCCTCCGGTCACTTCTAGGCCCCTCCCAGGATCCTCCGGTCACTTCTAGGCCCCTCCCAGGATCCTCCGGTCACTTCTAGGCCCCTCCCAGGATCCTCCGGTCACTTCTAGGCCCCTCCCAGGATCCTCCGGTCACTTCTAGGCCCCTCCCAGGATCCTCCGGTCACTTCTAGGCCCCTCCCAGGATCCTCCGGTCACTTCTAGGCCCCTCCCAGGCCCCTCCCAGGATCCTCCGGTCACTTCTAGGGCCCCTCCCAGGATCCTCCGGTCACTTCTAGGCCCCTCCCAGGATCCTCCGGTCACTTCTAGGCCCCTCCCAGGATCCTCCGGTCACTTCTAGGCCCCTCCCAGGATCCTCCGGTCACTTCTAGGCCCCTCCCAGGATCCTCCGGTCACTTCTAGGCCCCTCCCAGGCCCCTCCCAGGATCCTCCGGTCACTTCTAGGCCCCTCCCAGGATCCTCCGGTCACTTCTAGGCCCCTCCCAGGATCCTCCGGTCACTTCTAGGCCCCTCCCAGGATCCTCCGGTCACTTCTAGGCCCCTCCCAGGATCCTCCGGTCACTTCTAGGCCCCTCCCAGGATCCTCCGGTCACTTCTAGGCCCCTCCCAGGATCCTCCGGTCACTTCTAGGCCCCTCCCAGGATCCTCCGGTCACTTCTAGTGCCCCTCCCAGGATCCTCCGGTCACTTCTAGTGCCCCTCCCAGGATCCTCCGGTCACTTCTAGTGCCCCTCCCAGGATCCTCCGGTCACTTCTAGTGCCCCTCCCAGGATCCTCCGGTCACTTCTAGTGCCCCTCCCAGGATCCTCCGGTCACTTCTAGGCCCCTCCCAGGATCCTCCGGTCACTTCTAGGCCCCTCCCAGGATCCTCCGGTCACTTCTAGGCCCCTCCCAGGATCCTCCGGTCACTTCTAGGCCCCTCCCAGGATCCTCCGGTCACTTCTAGGCCCCTCCCAGGATCCTCCGGTCACTTCTAGGCCCCTCCCAGGATCCTCCCAGGATCCTCCAGTCACTTCTAGGCCCCTCCCAGGATCCTCCGGTCACTTCTAGTGCCCCTCCCAGGATCCTCTGGTCACTTCTAGGCCCCTCCCAGGATCCTCTGGTCACTTCTAGTGCCCCTCCCAGGATCCTCTGGTCACTTCTAGGCCCCTCCCAGGATCCTCCGGTCACTTCTAGTGCCCCTCCCAGGATCCTCTAGTCACTTCTAGGCCCCTCCCAGGCCCCTCCCAGGATCCTCCAGTCACTTCTAGGCCCCTCCCAGGATCCTCCGGTCACTTCTAGGCCCCTCCCAGGATCCTCCGGTCACTTCTAGGCCCCTCCCAGGATCCTCCGGTCACTTCTAGGCCCCTCCCAGGATCCTCCGGTCACTTCTAGGCCCCTCCCAGGCCCCTCCCAGGATCCTCCAGTCACTTCTAGGCCCCTCCCAGGATCCTCCGGTCACTTCTAGTGCCCCTCCCAGGATCCTCCGGTCACTTCTAGTGCCCCTCCCAGGATCCTCCGGTCACTTCTAGTGCCCCTCCCAGGATCCTCCGGTCACTTCTAGTGCCCCTCCCAGGATCCTCCGGTCACTTCTAGTGCCCCTCCCAGGATCCTCCGGTCACTTCTAGTGCTCCTCCCAGGATCCTCCGGTCACTTCTAGTGCTCCTCCCAGGATCCTCCGGTCACTTCTAGGCCCCTCCCAGGATCCTCCGGTCACTTCTAGGCCCCTCCCAGAATCCTCCGGTCACTTCTAGGCCCCTCCCAGGATCCTCCGGTCACTTCTAGGCCCCTCCCAGGATCCTCCGGTCACTTCTAGGCCCCTCCCAGGATCCTCCGGTCACTTCTAGGCCCCTCCCAGGATCCTCCGGTCACTTCTAGGCCCCTCCCAGGCCCCTCCCAGGATCCTCTGGTCACTTCTAGGCCCCTCCCAGGATCCTCCGGTCACTTCTAGGCCCCTCCCAGGATCCTCCGATCACTTCTAGTGCCCCTCCCAGGATCCTCCGGTCACTTCTAGTGCCCCTCCCAGGATCCTCCGGTCACTTCTAGTGCCCCTCCCAGGATCCTCCGGTCACTTCTAGTGCTCCTCCCAGGATCCTCCGGTCACTTCTAGTGCTCCTCCCAGGATCCTCCGGTCACTTCTAGGCCCCTCCCAGAATCCTCCGGTCACTTCTAGGCCCCTCCCAGGATCCTCCGGTCACTTCTAGGCCCCTCCCAGGATCCTCCGGTCACTTCTAGGCCCCTCCCAGGATCCTCCGGTCACTTCTAGGCCCCTCCCAGGATCCTCCGGTCACTTCTAGGCCCCTCCCAGGCCCCTCCCAGGATCCTCTGGTCACTTCTAGGCCCCTCCCAGGATCCTCCGGTCACTTCTAGGCCCCTCCCAGGATCCTCCGATCACTTCTAGGCCCCTCCCAGGATCCTCCGGTCACTTCTAGGCCCCTCCCAGGCCCCTCCCAGGATCCTCTGGTCACTTCTAGGCCCCTCCCAGGATCCTCCGGTCACTTCTAGTGCCCCTCCCAGGATCCTCTGGTCACTTCTAGGCCCCTCCCAGGATCCTCCGATCACTTCTAGGGCCCCTCCCAGGATCCTCCGGTCACTTCTAGGGCCCCTCCCAGGATCCTCCGGTCACTTCTAGTGCCCCTCCCAGGATCCTCCGGTCACTTCTAGGCCCCTCCCAGGATCCTCCGGTCACTTCTAGGCCCCTCCCAGGATCCTCCGGTCACTTCTAGGCCCCTCCCAGGATCCTCCGGTCACTTCTAGGCCCCTCCCAGGATCCTCCGGTCACTTCTAGGCCCCTCCCAGGATCCTCCGGTCACTTCTAGGCCCCTCCCAGGATCCTCCGGTCACTTCTAGGCCCCTCCCAGGATCCTCCGGTCACTTCTAGGCCCCTCCCAGGATCCTCCGGTCACTTCTAGGCCCCTCCCAGGATCCTCCGGTCACTTCTAGGCCCCTCCCAGGATCCTCCGGTCACTTCTAGGCCCCTCCCAGCATCCTCCGGTCACTTCTAGGCCCCTCCCAGCATCCTCCGGTCACTTCTAGGCCCCTCCCAGCATCCTCCGGTCACTTCTAGGCCCCTCCCAGCATCCTCCGGTCACTTCTAGGCCCCTCCCAGGATCCTCCGGTCACTTCTAGTGCCCCTCCCAGGATCCTCCGGTCACTTCTAGGCCCCTCCCAGGATCCTCTGGTCACTTCTAGGCCCCTCCCAGGATCCTCCGGTCACTTCTAGGGCCCCTCCCAGGATCCTCCGTTCACTTCTAGTGCCCCTCATAGGATCCTCTGTTCACTTCTAGTGCCCCTCATAGGATCCTCTGTTCACTTCTAGTGCCCCTCATAGGATCCTCCGGTCACTTCTAGTGCCCCTCATAGGATCCTCCGGTCACTTCTAGTGCCCCTCCCAGGATCCTCCGGTCACTTCTAGTGCCCCTCCCAGGATCCTCCGGTCACTTCTAGGCCCCTCCCAGGATCCTCCGGTCACTTCTAGGCCCCTCCCAGGATCCTCCGGTCACTTCTAGGGCCCCTCCCAGGATCCTCCGGTCACTTCTAGGGCCCCTCCCAGGATCCTCTGGTCACTTCTAGTGCCCCTCCCAGGATCCTCTTTTCACTTCTAGTGCCCTTCCCAGGATCCTCTGGTCACTTCTAGTGCCCTTCCCAGGATCCTCTGGTCACTTCTAGGGCCCCTCCCAGGATCCTCTGGTCACTTCTAGGGCCCCTCCCAGGATCCTCCGGTCACTTCTAGGGCCCCTCCCAGGATCCTCCGGTCACTTCTAGGGCCCCTCCCAGGATCCTCCGGTCACTTCTAGGGCCCCTCCCAGGATCCTCCGGTCACTTCTAGGGCCCCTCCCAGGATGCTCCGGTCAGTTACAGTAACCTCCCACAGTTCCCTCATTGATAGTTGCTTTTTAGCACCATGTTTGCTCCCAGAGTCCTTCTGTCAGTTCTATTCTTCTCACAGTTGTCTGAGGGTGGAGCAGTTTGGTGGCAGTGGTCTGAGGGGGGAGCATAAAGTGGTGTATGGTATATTAACATCCAATTTTTGCAGTAGATGTGAAGTGGTAAAAGGTTTTCTCTCTCCTCCCAGCTAAAGAAACTTGGTGTGATGCCCCCAGAGCAGCCACTGCCAATGAAATGCTATCGGCTCTACCAGATTATGTGGGCAAACAATGGAGATTCAATAAGCAAGCAGTATGCAGGCACAGCGGCTCTGAAGGTCTGTTATTAGCTTTCGTTTTTTCATATTTACCATTCCAAAATGTGTGTTTACTGTGTCACCCACATCACACTGCCATTTAGGTGTTTGCAATGTATACTGTGCCCTTGTCCATGTCACTGCTGTAAAATATACCTTCTATCTGGAGAGCAGTGATGGCATGCCTGTAAAATATAACTTATCTGGAGAGTAGTGATATCACTCCTGTATATTATAACTTCTATATGGAGAGAGATGATGTTACTCCTGTATAACATAAGTTTTATATCTGGAGGTTGGTGATGTCACTCCTGTATAATATAAATTCTATCTTGCTGACAGTGGTGTGAAGCCATCCCAGTGATGTCTTGTGGTTTTATGTGAACATTTTCCCTAGTATAAAACCTCACTAGAAAGCCTCTATATGGTGTAACATCCTCACGTTGGGCTCAATTCACACCAGCAGCCAACGGGCCACATGCAGCCCAGGATGGCTATAAATTTGGCCCAACATAAAATCGTAGTTTAATAATGTTAATATTTTTTTGGGGGGGTTATGTTACAATGTGTTTACGCATAGAGAACACGTGGCTGAAGAAAACTGTAGTGTCTCTTTACTGAACTTTTATTATAAGTTTTATCTTCTCAAAGAAAAATCTCCCACTCTTCACAATCACGCCCCATTGATGTCATCGGTTTTTGGCAGCACCTATATTTGTGAGTAACTATTTTCAAGGATAAGGCACACGAAGGGCAAAATTAGAACCAAAATATCTGATGAATTGCTACATTCCTCAAACCAGATATTGATGCGTTATTTTTAAATCTCGCACTAGTTTTAGGTTGTCCCCTTTCTTTTTATATTAAAAATTATTACAAAAAAATGAAGTTTTATTACTCAGATGGGTACATTGTAGAGATCAACCGATTATCGGCAACACCGATATAGCGGGGCCGATGTGCACTTTCCCCAATATATCGGAATCAGCCCCTGAGGTTACCAATTATTGCCGATATTTGCTTGAACCGGGGTGATGCATGCAGCTAGAGGTATCACCCCCGGTGTCCATAGCCGATGGTCGGCTGACTTGTAATGACAATCGATGCGGCTGAGAAGTCGCTCGGCTGTCATTACAAGGAGCGGGAGGGGACGTCCTCCCGCCGCCTTCCACAGCTCACCCAGGTCTCCCGTCCCACCAAGAGACCCGGGCATCCTATCTCCACCACCACCACCGAAGGGAAGACCCGATGAAGCATGAAGATATGTATCCCCGTGAAAGCTGGTATCCCTGCCGCAAATGCGCATGCGCCGGTCTCCATGTAAAAAAAACCCGAAAGTGATGTCATGACATCACTTCCGGGTACTCGGCGCCGAATTAAAAAAGCTGACAGCATTCAAAACAGCCAAACTTGGGCATTTTGAATGCTTTTCAGTGCGGAGGAGGGGTCTTTTAGACCCCCAGATCCCTCCACAACAGTACCTTTTAGAAAAAAAAATAATTAAAAAAAATTTTTTTTTTACATTAAAAAAACTATATCGGTCGATCACTAGTACATTATATCAGTGATCGTTAACTTGTGATCTGGCTGAGTTTCACTTCTGCTCAATGGCTATCCTTATTGTTAGTGTATTTTCTGTGCGACCCAAGACAATTCCTCTTCTTCCAATGTGGCCCAGGAGGGCCAAAAGGTTTGGCATCCCTACTTTAACACAAGGATAAGATATTTTTTTATTTTGGCCACTTGACTAATTTTTTAAATCTCATTGGTCTCTGCTAAGAAATAACTGTCACATTTTTTAAAATAAGTATCCTGATGTGCTGGTCTTTTAAATAAAGACTGTGTGTGAGAAGCCTGTCCAGCAGTGGTGCAGATTGACACTGATCCTGTGTATTTGAAGGTTGACCTGTAATATAGCAGCGTGACTTTGATCTCCTGTACTGGAAGGATGACCAGTGCAGAGTGACATTGACCTCTTGTATAATGTTTGGAAGGTTGGCTGTTATTAGTTCACATTGTTTTTTTCTAATATGGAATGTCCTTACAGGGGGATTTCACTCGTACCGGAGAGAGGAAACTGGCCGGTGTGATGAAGGACGGAGTAAACTCTGCCAATCGATATTACCTAAACCGGTTCAAAGATGCATACCGACAGGCTGTGATAGGTAAGAGGTGTACACAGAGCTTTGTAAGACTGATTAGGGGTGTGTGTCATGTACTCTTCACATGTGACCTCTGAGGGTCACGTGATCTGCATGATGTTTGCACTGTCTTGCCATGGTATAGGTTTGCTGTCACATTCAGACTATAAAATGTAGCTGCTCATCTTTGGTTGCGTTTTCTGCAGATCTGATGCAGGGGGTCCCAGTGACAGAAGATCTTTACTCCATATTCACTAAAGAGAAGGAACACGAGGCTCTCCACAGACAGAGCCAGAGGAACCACCAGGAGCTCATCAGCCAGCTGCTTCAGAACTACATGCAGATCCTCCTGCCAGACAGTGAGAAGTTTCACGGCGGCTGGGCACTTATCGATTGCGACCCCAGGTGTGTCTGCAGCAATATATTCACCTTGATATTATGCTGCCAACACCGAAGACCGTAAACTTTGTGATTGCTACCGTTAATTTATCATCATACCAAGCAAGAGCAAAGACAGTGGAGAACTTTTGTATGTCCAGCTGTGTGGTCAGAGCACATATAGTGAATTCCTCTAAAATTAGCCATAGTGTCCTCCCAGACCCTCATTGTCTGTTCCCTGGGCAAGGCCTACCCACAGCTGACATGTTTTGCTGTCCTATTAACTATTCCTATAGTCTTTCACCTGCATTCATATTTCATTTTTACACTTTTTTTTTTTTTCATATTGTGTGACAGTCCTGCCTCTACAATGTGAGTTTAGGTAGCCTTTTAAACCAAGTCAGAGAAGCACTTGCGCCTAACTTCTCCTCGCTGTATAGTAATCACTCCAATCTGCTTTCACCATCCAAGTTCCTTTCCGTACCCTGCATCCAGCTGGCTTTACAAGTTGCTTTAATTTCTGCCCCAGTCACTTCGAGTTAGATTGTGTTCTACTACTCTGCCCTCTAGTGTGGAGTCTGGGGTTGGGGGGGGGGGGGGGGGGTGGTAAATGTACTCTGTCCTGTAGTGTGGTGTGTAAAAGAGAGTGTGATGTCTAGGGATGGGGGACTCCAGTGTGGAGTCTAGGGGAGATGTATTCTGCCCTCTAGGACCAAGTTTGGCAGGATGTGCTGTGCCCTCTAGTGTGCTTTCTAGACGGGATGTGCTGTGCCATCTAGCGTGCATTCTAGGGGGGTGTGCTGTGCCCTCTACTGTGGAGTCTGGGCAGGGTATGCCGTGCCCTCCAGTGTGGAGTCTGGGCGGGGTGTGCCGTGCCCTCCAGTGTGGAGTCTGGGCGGGGTGTGCCGTGCCCTCCAGTGTGGAGTCTGGGCGGGGTGTGCCGTGCCCTCCAGTGTGGAGTCTGGGTGGGGTGTGCCGTGGAGTCTGGGCGGGGTGTGCCGTGCCCTCTAGTGTGGGGTCTGGGCGGGGTGTGCCCGTGCCCTCTAGTGTGGGGTCTGGGCGGGGGTGTGCCGTGCCCTCTAGTGTGGAGTCTGGGCGGGGTGTGCCGTGCCCTCTAGTGTGGAGTCTGGGCGGGGTGTGCTGTGCCCTCTAGTGTGGAGTCTGTGCTCTGTCCTCTAGTGCTTATAGTTGATAGAAGCTCCTACCTATTTGATGGGAAATAGTTGTACCACTAATTGCTCTTTTGTGGTCTTCTAACAGGTTGTCTCATTTTCTTGTAGCCTCATTGATGCCACTCACAAAGATGTTGAAGTCCTCCTGCTGCTCTCAAATTGTGCCTACTATGTGCCTAGTAAGTGACAAATAAACATACATCCTCCTTCAATTTCTCATTCTTGACTGCCAGTAACTTCCCATAAGGTCTAGTTTCGCTGAGCAGTGCCCATTTTGGGAGATTTCAGCCATTGCTAACTGTTTCTGCTTTTGTTCAGCTATGATGATGAGGTGGACAAAGTGAACCAGTATCAACGCTTAAGTTTGGATGACTTGGAAAAGATTGAGATTGGTAAGTCACAAATGTGTTGGTGGACATAATCCAAAAGTTGTCCTTTTTAGCTGCCTTAGGCCGAGCCTTTCCTCTATTGTGCGAACATGTGGGTGTCTCAACTGGCTTCTATTCAAAGTTCTTTCTGGTGCCCCGTTCTTTAGTTGTGTTTTGTGTGTCTGTTCTTGTTTTCTTTATCCCTTCTCTGTCCAGCTCTATCTTCCCCCCCCCCCCCCCCCCCACCCGGTGTCTCTTGCAATCTGCTGCCATTTTGTAATGTTCTTCCTCTGGTTCAGGCCCAGAACCTACATTTTTTGGAAAGCCCAAATTCTCATGCATGCGGCTGCACTACAGATACAAGGGGAATAGCGGCTACTTCCATACATTGAGGGCTGTCGCACGGAGCCCTGAAGAAGATGGAAAAGGTAAATCCAAATTTTTTTGAGTTTTACATAAAACTATCAGAGAAGGAGGTGGTGGGCTCATGGGAGCTTGCTGTCTAAGGACCCTTTCACACAGGCTTTACGATCAGGTCCGCCTGTCAGTTTTTCTGGCAGACCTGATCGGATGCTATATGCTTCCCTATGGAGTAGCAGATGTCAGCGGCAACATCCCTGCTGACACCCGCTGCCATCCGATCCGTTTCTGTCCGTGAAATCCAGACGGATGGAAAACCCTATTTTCCATCCATCTGGAGGACTGGATCGGGTGAAAACGGACAGGCGGTCCATTTTCATCCGATCTCCCATAGAGGAGAGCGGGGATCTGACAGGTCCGTCTCTGAAAAGTAAGCGTAGAAGGACCTGTCATCAGCCTGCTCAGCGGGGATCGGCGGATCCATCTCTGCTGAGCAAAACTGCTGGGCGGAAAGCCCGTGTGAAAGGGGCCTTAAGAGGATCTGTAAATTTTTGGTGTACATATGTTCTCAATACAAAGATTCATCTTTTAAAGTGTTACTAAACCCAGGACTCTGCATTCACAGTATCTGGTCTCCCGCAGTACACAGAACATGGGAATGCAAATATTTTAGTAAATATAAAGCTTACATCTGTTAATGTAGCTTATAATTATTGAATCCTCCTCTTCTTGGGTCCCTCTTCTGTGCTCCTGGCCCCTCCCTCCTGTTGAGTGCGCCCACAGCAAGCAGCTTGCTATGGGGGCTCCTGAGCCGAGTCACAGCCCCCTGTGTCTATTCAGATAGGAGCTGCGACCCAGCCCAGCCCCCTCTCTCTGATTGGCTGACTGACTTTGAGCCGATCACACCGCGCTGCTGTCTCAGCCAATGAGGAGGGGAGTCCCGGGCAGCTGAGAAACTCCTGCAACTTCATTGGATAAAGATGGGCTCAGGTAAGTATTAGAGGAGCTAAGGGGGGCTGCTGCACACAGGTTTTTTTTTTTTATCATAATGCATAGAAAAAAAAAACCTTCTGCCTTTACAATCCCTTTAAAGGGTTTGAGAACCACTTGTGACTCTACAGGTTGGGTTACTACCCTCTTTGGCCGGTCACCAGGGTAGTAGATGAGGCACAGCAAAGGCATTGTCAGCATAACCCATATGGCTGCTGAACCCTTGTAAGTGAATATATTTTCACTTTAGTGATTTGTGTGCTTGTACCGTGCAAAAGAGATCAGCTTGATGTATTTGTAACGTACATTTAGGTTTATTGTGAGATTTTATTATATAGTTTCTGTATATAGTTTGTAATAATATATGTACATGGGGGCAGCCATATTGCCATATTACATACATAGGATCCTGCTTCCTACTTTGCATTACTACACTATGGTCTTGCTTTACCGCTCCTTCTCACATCATATTCTTGGCAGTTATGTGGTGAGCTGGCATGATTGTAGTGGATTGAAATACGTAAAAATGTGAACATCAGACCAAAATTTATGTAACAAACACTAAATGAATAACTCATAATATCAGCGCACTTAAAGCTGAACTCCGGGCGAAAAATGTGTTCACTCCATGTAGTGGGGCTGTGCCTGTA